>NW_027418216.1:0-145615 GCF_009905375.1 Apium graveolens | reverse complement strand
GTCACTTGTCACGCGCACGCGACATTCGTCCATTCAAACTATGGCTCAAATTGATTCGACAATGTGGGACTACTACCCACATTTTCCAACAGTCTTCCAGTGCACGTGGTGTAATGAGGCGGAGGACTACAAAATATATATTTTGGTCGTGTCAGGAGGCAAAATGGGTGTGAGGGTTTATTCTTAAACGGTGTAATGCTTCGAATAACTTAAGATCCTGGTAATCTTTTAAAAGGTGAAAGAAATTCTTTTCCGAGTAGATTGGGGCGGAAGGCAGAGAGTATAATGAGTGTCGATCAAGAGATTGTGGAAATGGCAAGAACACAAGCGAATGAAGCAGGGGGATCACCAGTGGTTTTAGGGCAATCAGATTATTAGTACTAGTAGTTATGTTCTTAGAATTTTCCAATGCTGCACTTTTCAAGTATTAGCAGCCTAGTTAGTAGTTGATTTGTATCACGAGTCGTAAGTTGTAAGCATTTTCTATTGGTTGTACTATTGGCAGGTTCTTATATTATCTATAACTAGCATAATAGCCCGCTCGCACGGGTCATTTTCTAAAAAAATTTTATGCATGCAATTATAATGTTTTTAATGAAAAATGTTAGTTTTTGAAATTTAACGTATGTATGTTTTGAAAAATGTTAGTTTTTTTACACTACTCTTAACAAAATGAGATTAGGTTATATGTGTCTATGTTAGCATGTGAATTATCGTATGTTATATTTATTAGAAAATTACGATGGTTTCAATTATTTATATGTTAAATATCTGATTTATGTATATGTATAATCATTATTAATATCTAGTGAGGCAATTGATTACTTAAATAACATGTATTTATATTTATTCAAAAATTAAAATTATGTAATAAATAAATTGCAATAATTTATATATGGTATTCACATTATCACTGACAAACAATCCATATCTGTTTTTTACGCGACCGAGTATCAATCATGTAACATAAAAATAAATTATATATTGTAAGACTTATTATTGATGTTCATGATTTTTTTCAAGAATTTGAAGGAAAAATTGTAATTATATTGTTATTTAAACTATTTTTAAGTTTCTTTCATTACAACTCTAATATTTCTTCATATAATAATTTGATAATATTGTATACTATTTTCCTAAAATTAAATATTTTTCAATTCGATAAAGTTTTATAAATATTAGTTGAACTGCTTAATTCCTTCAAGTTATTGAACAATATATATTTTTAAATAGTATAAAATGTATTGAATCAAATGCTACAATATAGTATAAATATAGCTTTTATTTGAATATTTCAAAATATTAAAATAATATAAAATATGTGTACAATATTATATTGATCAATAAATATTGTTTATCTAAAAGAATTCTTTTTAAAATGCTAGTTTTTTAAAGTGAAAAATGAAAAAAAAATCGATTTAATATATCATCGTAGTTTTAACAAATCTCGTGAGATCTCATATCAAATTTCAAATATTTTTAAAATCGGGACAAGTCCCAAAACACTATTGCGCTATCAGTGAAGTTAGTAATTTTAATACAAATAATCAATTGACTTGATCCTATAAATACCTCAAACACATTAATTTATATTAATATAAGATATCAAAAAAATTCATATTATTGGTAAGATATTCTCGTCGAACTTGTAATTTAAATTTACTAAACGTAGAATGTGACAATGTTTTTCGGCTAGTCATGTAGTCAAATTTCGATTATTTTTTTGAACAATAGGTCAAATTCTGATTTCAAATTCAAAACAAACTAAAATTCATTGACTCATTATAATTCGAACTAATCTAAATATTTAATACCAATCTAGATTATTTATATATAGACGATTCTATTTTCAATATTTTCTTTAAAAATTATACATACATTTTAATTACTTTTTATACTAAAAAATTGTTAAAAATATATGAGATATATTTTCAAACTTAAAAATAATAATAAATAAAATAATAATCCATTTATGTATTATGCCTAACTTTATATCTGGAATTCAGTTCTTTAAAATTAATCGTACAAATATTCAAGTAACTATCATTTTTTTTGGGGAATTCAAGTAGCTATCTTTAAAGTTAAATAAAATATTTTTTAGCACACTTACATATTATGTGTATGATAAAAAGCACATGTGACAATATGATGTGGTGGTACGAGGTTGTATAGAAAAATGAAGCAACCCGTGTTCGATTCCCACAAAACACAACTTTTATATAAATATTAAAAACAGGGGTAGTTTAGTCTTTTCAATGAGATTTTTTAATCTCAAAATATTATCCCCTTGTTGTGCTATTATATATAGAAGAGATATTATCGTTTGGCAAAAAAAGATACCATGCTATATATAGTCATATAATAAAAATCACAAAAAATATAATTAAATTCAACATTTATATATTTCTCAATATTTGTTCAATAATATAACAACAAAATATTAAAAATAAAAATAATATTGTAACAACATCAAAAATAACAATACATATGTACCTTGAAAATTATAAATACAAATTATAAAAAGTAAATTTTAGAAAGTCGTACACAGATAATAAACTAGTGTGTATATATATGTAATGTTTGTATGTTAGGTTAATGGATTATATATGTTAGTTTTAGGAATTCAAGTTATGTTTTCTATTGTTGCATTGGTATAACTTGTATTGTAGTTACAGTTTTTATAATAGTGTTTGTATTTTAGCTTGCATTGTTTGATTATAAATGTTAGATTTGATAGATGATTTGAGATAAAATTGAGGAAATGTAATTTTGTTTATTTTTTTTAATTGAGGTTGCAGAGTTTGTAAAATATGCATTTGTAATGTAATATTTGGATGATTTTGAAAACTTGAGTAGGGATAACTCATAATGTCTTTGATTTTAAAAACTTGAGTAAGATAGCTCATAATGCTCTTGATTTAAAAAAAATGAGTATTATAGGAATGAAATGTTGAAAACAAAAATATGAATGAAGTATACAAAGTTATTGTTCAAATTTATCTAATGAAACTCTCGTGTATGCTCAAATTATATCTAATATTTATCTTCTTCATTTTATAGAGACGGATGCTCAAAATAACAATATTTCACGTTTATCAAACTGATATTACCTGATGCTGCTATAATGTGCAGTAAATTGATATGATTAATTAATATATGGTATAGCCATAGAGTTAGTAGTAAAATGCAAGATGTGTAATCTCATACAAATATTGTACATAACCACCGCAAATTTTATTGGAGCATGGAGATGAGATTGTAGAAATCATTATTTTCGATTTTTCAAATGGTCAAATGACCCATGTCAGAGTTGACAAGGAGAAGGGAGTTTGGCCTATTTGGGCTAAAATTATATGAAAATTTGGATTTGTTGCAGGGTCTGCGCAATAATCGGTGTCTGGGCCTTAACTCGAGGTCTGGACATCAGATTTGGGCGAGTAAACAGTCCACACGGTTCTAAAAATAATCTTTAATTTGGAGGTGGTCTTATATTCTATTTTGGACTGGATCAGCCCGCAAATAGGCCTGAAAGTTCACAAAATTATCCAACTTCAATGCGGATTTTATTTTGCTTAGAAAATATTAAAAACACTTTTATAGTAGGTTTCATATATTATTCAGATTATTAAATAGCGTGTATTATTAAAAGAGAGCGAGATATAAGTTTAGACAACTTGAGTAATGATTGAAGAGATTCAATTCAAATTTGTGAGATTTCATGAAGTTGTATTTTCTTAACTTTATACACTTGTAATCATGGTTTCGGTTATACATATATATATATTTGTTTTCTTCATTCATTATGAGTAACTAATTCTATAAATCCAACTTCAATGCGGATTTTATTTTGTTTAGAAAATAATTAAAAACACTTTTATAGTAGGTTTCATATTATTATTCAGATTATTAGAGAGTGTGTATTATTGAGAGAGAGCGAGAGAGAAGTTTATAGAACTCGAGTAATGATTGAAGGGATTCAATTCAAATTTGTGAGATTTCATGAAATTGTATCTTCTTAACTTTATACACTTGTAATCATGATTTCAGTTATACATATATGTTTGCTTTTCTCATTCATTATGAGTAACTAATTTCATAATATGAGAATTAGGTAGTATTTATTGGTTAAATATGTAACTAATTCCATAATCTAGGATTTAGGTAGTATTTATTGATTAAATATGATTGCGTAATTGTACAATAATTTATCTGACTTACTAATATGTCGTTGATTGTTTAACACAATTGAGTGAGTCGCGAACCTTTATTTGTATCTTTAGGAGTTGTAATGAATCGGAAGATGGATCATAATTCTAGTGTATGATATGACAGACATAATTCTATTATCTAATTGGGATATTATTATGTGAGTTATGGAACAAGAAATTTCGTGGACTTTAAGTTTACAGCTTTTTATTGATCGATCATGAGACTGACTTCAATTATAATTGTAGGCATTATATTGTGTATGGGAGAGAATAACATAATTACTAGAGGAATGTTTTTAAACAAGAATATAAGTCTTGAATATCACAGTTGATATACATTCATTAATATCACTAAAAAAACCTGATTAATGAATTGCTTTTTTTCATAATTTAAATCGTTAATTTTATTTGCTCGTTAATTTAAGTTAGTTAGTAAACAGAAATTCAATTATTCTTCTCATTCGTGAACGGTGAAATAATTACAACCTTAACTAGTATTAAATTCAATTTTTGCTAATGAACGAACTATACATAAATGTAATTCAAACATAATAATAGGTTGACTTACTTCAAGCTAGTATTGACAAAGACAAATCTGTATATGTGATATGTGTTGACATTTGATAACAATTGTTCCTCACTATGATAGCTAAATTTAAATCAGTACCTACAGAATTTTAGTCAAAGAATAGATATCATTAAATTAAATTCTCCTCCAACTAATTAGCAATGCATACAAATAGTTAGCGCTTATTTTCTCTCTACTGTATATACAATGCATTTATTATTATTACCACCAACAAATATAGCATAAAACATCTTCATTCTCCCTCTGAACAGAGACATAGATTACATAGTTTTAATTAAAATTAGTCTTGAAAATGTCCATCTTTTCAATTTTTTTAGTAATCTCTATAGTGAACACAGCCAGCGCCTCGGCCGCACCAGCACCAGCACCGCAACCACCAGAACGGCCCCGAGCATTTTTCGTGTTCGGGGATTCTCTCGTCGATAATGGCAACAATAATTATTTGTTGACCACTGCACGAGCTGATTCGCCCCCGTATGGCATCGATTCTTTTAATCGTCTTCCCTCTGGTCGCTTCTCAAATGGCCTTAACATCCCTGACCTTATTAGTAAGTGTTTGATTATGAGTATTTGTTAAACCTTAGACGCTGTAAGTATCATTTGCGACCGACTTTTAACGGTCATATTTAATCAATCGTTTATAACCTTTTTTTCTTTGTAATAGATTATGAGGTCATGTTCCCTTGCTATCTTGGTATCGTGTGTTGGTTAAATTTTATTTAACATAATACATCAAGGGCGTCAGATCTATATTTTAAGTATTCAGATCTAAGAATTTTTTTTTACTATTTTCCGCGGAAGGGTAAAAAAAATTACTTAAATCTGGGCTTTTGAAATAGAGTAGTGTTAGGTGTACAAAATTTTGTATAAAAAATTTGTATAAAAAGACATGGCAATTGATATGGGGTGTTTTAATTGGTTTTGTTGATGTGAATACAGGGGGTCATTCCAATTAAAACACAGCACATGTCATTATGTACAAAATTTGGTACACCATTATATACACCAAATATTTTCCTTTGAAATAATAATCTAAGGGTTCTGAAAGTGTTAGATATGACTTATATAACATACGATTGTTAGGGATTAGCACTCTAGATTATGTTATGTTGTCTGACTTATTTTGTTACTAGGTGAAAAGCTTGGAGCACCACCAACACTTCCATACTTGAGTCCGCAGCTTGACGGAGATAATCTACTAACAGGTGCAAACTTCGCTTCTGCAGGCGTTGGAATCCTCAATGACACCGGATTTCAGTTTGTAAGTATAATTCAAGATTTATTGCATGCAGATATGCATTTAGTTGCATTTGTGCAAGACATGCCGAATTCTATCTCTATGATTTAGATGAACACGTATAAGTATGCATTTAGTTGCATTGTGTCAAGACATACTGAACTCTGTCTCTAATAAGTAAGACTTTTGCGAGATACTCCCTCCATCTCGTCCCTCCATCTCGCTGTGATGTTTACGTTATCATTTAGCACGCATTTCGAGATTTCTATAAAATATAGTTTTATAATGTTTTTTCAATTTTTTTTTGAGTAAAAGTTTAAACATAAAACTTTTATTCAAAAGAAAAAAATTTAAAAATATTATGAAACTATACTTTAAACGAGAATTGAAAAGCGTGCCGAAAAGTAACGTAACGGAGGGAGTACGTAACTTAAAATAGAATAGTAACATTTATTTTCTTTTTAGTCATTTTACACAAAAAATTCTTTATCGTCTCATGAATTCTTAATTATTAATTTTAACAAAAACTAATGACTCGGATAATATTTGCTTGGATTTACAGGTGAATATTATAAATATTGATCAACAGTTGTTATATTTCGAAGAGTACCAGAGGCGACTGATTGGCTATATTGGATTAGACGAGGCCAGGAAGCTTGTAAACAATGGCCTTGTCTTGATCTCCCTCGGTGGTAATGATTTTGTTAACAACTATTTCTTGGCACCAGTTACTGCTAGAAGACTTCAATTCAATCTTCCAGATTATACCACCTTTCTCGTTTCAGAATACAAGAAGATACTACAGGTACAAATTTACGGGCTTTTCTGAGCCTGATTTTCGGGATCAGACTTTTTGTGCATCTCGATTAAATCTGAGAATATTTTTTTTTTTGCAGAGGCTGTATGATTTGGGGTCTAGGAGGGTTTTGGTGACCGGAACTGGACCGCTCGGATGCGTTCCGGGGGTGGCGGCCTTCAGGAGCACAGATGGAACCTGTGCTCCGGAGCCTCAACTAGCTGCAGAATTGTACAATCCAAAGCTTATTGCGATGATTAAAGAACTCAATATGGAATTGAATACTGATGTCTTTGTTGCTACTAATGCTATTAATAGGCAAAATGATTTCCTCAGCAATCCCTTAGCATTTGGTTTGTACATCTCTCTCTCTCTCTCTCCCTCTCTCCCTCTCCTCTCCCTCTCTCCCTCTCTCTCTCTCCCTCTCTCCCTCTCTCTCTCTCTCCCTCTCTCTCTCCCTCTCTCCCTCTCTCTCTCTCCCTCTCTCCCTCTCTCTCTCCCTCTCTCCCTCTCTCTCTCATGCATGGACTAAATAAAAACAGGTTTTAAGGAAGCAAGGATGGCATGTTGTGGACAAGGGCCATTTAATGGAGTTGGGCTTTGCACTAGATTCTCATTTCTTTGTGCAGACAGACAAAACTATGTGTTTTGGGATGCCTACCATCCAACAGAACAGGCAAACAGGATAATTGTCGATACCATTTACAATGGAACTGCAGAACATATGGACCCAATGAACCTCCAAACCATCATCAATATGGGCTTCTTATATTGAACTACTAGAGATCTATATGTTCAACTTTAGTTTCAATTTATCTGTTCTTTTGTTATGTACACACTTTCAAATTGTGATTGTAGTGTGCATGAGCTAAAGCTTGTGGTGTTTTAGCTAGATATAATATAAGTGAATTAATACATTTTAAATTTGTGTTTGGTTAAGTGTTTTACGAGTGTTGATATAAAATAATGGATTATAATAATCTGTATGCAAGAAATTTCATGGATAGATAATGCTCTAGAATTAAAATATCAAGTGACGATAAGATCCATGAAAAGTCAAGAAATTGTAAAATTAAGCGCTGATAAATCCGTGACGCTTTTCCATATTACTATTGCAGCACTTATCTAATTACACGATATCAGTATCCCAACACTTATCCTTCACTGCTAAATACTAATGCAAATATATATATATATAGAGCTGCTTGCAATGTAAGCCAGTGGAGCATCTCCACTAGACTCCTTTTACATCAAAATATAAAGAGTATCTTCTCTCTACTCTATTTTAAGAGTCATTGGATAAATAATCACATGCACATGTTTCATCTCAAACATTTTTCATGAAAAAGTTGAAATAGCCCGCAAGGAATGGCTCAGCTGGTTAAAGAGGAGATAAGATAACTATCCTCTTTGTCACATGTTCGAATATCACGGGGGGAGAATTTATGATTATGACTCATGAGTCAGAGTCTGTCACTTAAATGCGGTTTACCTTCGTTCATGTGGTTTACCCGCTATTGCGTGTGTGACGCCCTCAATCTCGGGGTTAGGAAATGAGGACTCACACACCTTTAATCCACTAATTAAATATGCATAAACCTCGATTAACTACTAACATGATCAACAGGATAAAATTTGAGACAAGATTACAACTACCAATCATAAAATATAACTTACAATCCCAAAATATCATTAAATAAACAATATCGATTCCGGCTGGGAACCGACAGATAACCCATTGTATCTTTAAACATTCCATCTAGGCGCGAGCTCACTCTTATTTATCACTACCTGCTCTGGCAACCGGAAGCCCTCAACACGGTAGGGACCACCAGATACGCTCTTACGAGCAGTGCGCCTAAACCTGGCCATCTTCTTGCTTAACTGCCATGGTTAGATTAAAACAAAACAAATGAGTATAAAACTCAGCAAGTAACTGTATAGCAGTTCTACAATATCAATTCACAGTATGCTTTACCAAACTCAGGGCATTCTACTTTATTTGATCTAGGTGGCAGATTTCCAGCTTTTGGGTTTAAGGAAAGATTTTGAGGGATAATGTGGGGCTTTCAAGGTACAAGGCTCAAAGTAGGACGAAAGCCGACATTCATCACAAATCAATAAAGGATCAGAATAGATCTTTCAATAGAGGAAAACAACAGTATTTCAATATATGGAATCAATCATATGTTCAACAATTCAAGAATCAGGGTTCTCGAGCTTTAAGCTTCACATTGACATAACTCTTTTCAAAACAATATAAACCATTTCTATTTTCAAGAATCAATTTACTGAACAGAAAGTTTCAGTTCCCTTTTTATTAAATAATCATTTAGAACCCTTGATTGGATCACTTTATCTTTCCATTTCATTATATACGGGTGATCAGCCCGTATCGACCTCCATTCCAGGTCTTTAAGGTACCAATCGGCATAATTTCAGCCTTAAGTTGGACTAGCCCCGCTAGCCTCTTACCATGACTGGACTAGTCTCACTAGCCTCTTACGTCCCAATCCAATCCATCAGGAATTCATTTGGAAAACCTTGAGTTGGAAAAACAAATAGGTTTTCTAAAATTCATTTTATCATTACCAAGCATTTGAAATCATTCGGACTCTTTCAAGTCGAAACTCATTCTTAATTCAGATTTTAAGGAAACAAAGTTCAGGGAGTGATTCAAAGATAAACAAGGAACAATTCATAAGGATTCTGTATCAAGGATAAAAAGGCGCTAAATTAGAAGGATCAGCATCTGTGTAAGGATTAATAGGGTGATCGGGAAAACAGGGTATCATTAAACAGGGTTAACAAGGATAATCAGAGGGTTCAATATAATCCATGGCTTAATAGATAACTTGAACAGAAAGGACAGATTATCAAAGGGTTGAATCATTAAGCTTATCAATAACAGTTTATCAAGAACAAAGGCAGGGTATCTCAAATCAATATCAGGGTTTCATAATTAAACAGTTCAATACTCTACATGGTATGAACAACATTCTCTTTATAACCATTTACACAAGTAATCAGAGTTACTTGCCTGAATTTGCTTTCCTGAAGGTTGAACTACTGCCACCTAGTAAATCCTTTCCTTTCCTAGCCTGAATGCCCTCACGCTCCGAATCTACAATAAAACCAAACCTTAATCAGATTCTCAACTCTCGTTCCCGGAACGATCACTCAATACGATAACTCGATTACATCCTTGACTCGAGTATACGATTATAGCTTATACACATAAGCACATAGCACATAGCATATAGCATATCCTTTTCTCGTAACTTTTATATCTTTATATATACTTAACCATCGAAGGCACTTGCTTAACCTTAGCTATTTCTCAAATCACTCTAATATAATTCTTACGAGTACATGGTTTATTCTCAACTAAACCTTTACGACCATAATTATCACTTATGGTTATCAAAATTAATTAATCTCCACCTTAGCTCACATAAACATATAACACAATCCAAAATCTTTAAAAAGAATCATTCTCTTCTCTTTTATCATCAAAATTCGAATCCAAATAAACATATAAATCACATAATCTCTAAAATTACTCATGCATTGACTTAACATCAAATCAATTCCTTTTTATTCCTACATTCCATTCGGCTATATCCACAAAACACAATTCAAAGGTCGAACATTGACATGCAAGCATTAGATTTGCTTAAAACTTGAAATTAGTCCAACACTCATCCTTTTTAGCTTATTTTCAACTTGTCATTCACATGCAAGACTATACTTTAACATGCAACACTAATTCCTTTTGTAAATCAACATGCAAATCTCGAGACTAGCTAATTAACCAAGAATCAAGTTATTAAATTTTAATTCCCTTTTCATTAGTACAAAACTTGACCAAAGCACAACATGCAATAACAATTTCACTTCTTTTAATCCATTAACCATCCTAATAACAATCCATAATTACTTTATTCAACAAGAAAATCAAATCAATTATTCCAAGGATCAAAACCATTCGGGTTTTCAAGAAAACAACACATGCAAGTGATTTCTCTTAATCCTTTAATCACAAATCAACCCATAATCAAATCGACAACTCATTTCTAATAATCACTTATCAATTTAACTTTTAGAAATCAAAACCTTTTTAAAAATTTAAACGATCCAAGCATGCAAACAACGAAATCAACTTTTATGGTATTAGAGTTCAGTTTTTAACATCACAACTCACCACCAGTTCACCGGAGTTCATCACCGGTGGCGGTGGTTTCTCGGTGGTGCCCCAATTCGGGGTTTCCAACCTTGAATCCTCCGATTTATGTACACACAAGGCACATGCAAGACTCACTTGGCTTTGAAAATCATTTTTCAATTATAAATTCATCTCCTTAAGCACATACTAGACCATATACACACACGTACACACGCATCAAGCATGAACACACACACACACACACATCGAGCTTGCATGCAACAAGATATTCACACATGCACATTCCAATAACCACTTTTGTATGATTAACAAGAGATTTTGAGAAGGATTGGTGATAATTATCAAAGAAACAAGTGGTTTACCCAGAGAAAAGAAGAAGATCCGAGAGAGAGAAAGAGAGAGAGTAGCCGAGAGAGAGTGTGAGAAAGAAAGAGAGAAGAAAGAGTGATGGTGCTCGGAAAAAGAAGGAAAAAGGGGGAGGGGTTGAGTTTTATACTCAATCAAAATCAAGGGCATTTTAGTACATTACTAATTCCCTTTTTATTCTTATTTGTTCCTTCCTTTTTACTAAAATGTAACAAGGATTAAATATAAAATATATCTCTCTCGGGAAGTCGAAAATTATTGAAAATGACAATTTTAATACTTATGCCTCGAAATTAGCTTTCCAACCATTACTCATAATAAGATTTTGAGCGTACGGTTGATTTTATATGAATTTCGCAATCTCGCCTTAATAATATCATTTCCCACATAAAATCAATTTAAAAATGCAAAGATCATCAAATAAATTCACTCATAATTTTTAAAAAGTCTCTAGGACCGCTATGAAGATAACAGAACAAATCCCATATTTTTATCTTACTCGAATGATTTTATAAAAATGCGCGAAGGTTAATTAAACCTTTATTTAAGTCACATAATCCCTTTAAAATTCATAAAATTGTCACAGAACACATAGTCATGCACACAAACAACAATCTCACATATATAATCACGTAACGACTCAGGTCTGATCAGTAGAATTTATCCTTCTTTAATCTTTATCCTCTTTTACGCGTACCGGGTCACGTTCAGCCTGACGGCCCGACGCTCAGCGTTTCGATTACGCTTCTCATTATCATTATCAATCAACACGTCACTTAGGACGAAATACTTTATTTAAACATTCAGTTCATTCAATCACACATATTTTATATTTTATATTCTTTAACTCCCTATTAGGACGGGTTCCGTTCTACCTGACGGCCCGACACCACAGCTTAACTTCTAAGCTGACTCTTTAAATTGGAACGTTTTTTTTATCCACGCTCCTATATTCTAATATACAAAAAAGACAATTAATCATCACTTAGTCACATAATTATAATCACATAACACATACTTTATTGACTTAATTATGTCGCAAAATTCTCAGTCGTCACAGCGTGAGCCCGTAGGGTTTACCCAGTGCGCACCCGAAGTGTAGCGGCTGCGGGTTACCTACGATAAAAAAAAATTGAAATATAAATAAAATATAACCCAAGATGCAAAATAAAGAGTATTGTTGGAGTTATACGGAAATATATGTCCTAACTTGCTAAGAGTCGCATTATTTATACGGTTTGTCTAGTGTGTGTCCAGCTAAGAAAGTGTGATTGATGGGTTGTAATAAATTTTATTAGTGCAGATTTTTGTACATGCAGGAGGTCCATCATTATTAATGAGTTCTTCACCAATATTTTGTGGATACCTAATCAAGCACTAACTCTTAGCATGTGACCATGAGCACACACTACAAAAATCCTTATTTTATATTATATTTAAGAGTTTACTAAAATACTGTAGGAGATGCTCTTAAGACTCCAGTACATTTTAATTGATACTATATAAAACATCTTACCATAGGAAAAATTATTTTTTTAACACTTAACTATTAATTTATTTAGAAATCTATCATCACTGAACTAAATATTTTATTTTTTCGGCACCAAGAGTTATATTTCTTTTTCAAATCGAACTATTCTTTTATTATTATCTAAAAATGTTAAGTTAGACTATTCATAACAAGTAACCTGCTCATGACATCTGACCCGGGCCGTATTTTTAAAAAACTCTCGAGTGTTCTTAAGGTTTCTGAAGATCAAACTCAAATTTGAATGTAAATTTGGAGTTCAAATTGGGAGTTTAAGTATTAAAATTGAATCATTTTTTGTTGATTGTGTGATCACTTGTAAGTATAAATTAGTGTAATAGTCTTGTAAGAGTGTATTAATTTCATAAGCATTTAGTTTATTCAGTTTTAAATCAATTTTGATATTGCCGGATTTTGTACTCGCCGGATTTTTTGGTTGAACTCAACGGAATCGTAGAGAAGCATTTGATCGTGATTGTTGTTGACATGAGTTGTTGATTTTGTATATAGTGATTTGGACTAAAAAATTATAAATAGGCTTACCGGTGAGTGGTCGGTGATCGGAATGGGGCCGTTTACGGGAAATATGTTCTTCATTTTTCGACAGTAACATGGACAAGATACGATAAAATTCAATACAAAAGTGACGTTAGTGACAAAAAATAAAAATGAAAGTTGAGTCATAGATTTTTAATTGTATAAATAATTGAGTGATAAAAAAATTATTTTTCTTCCTATCAAATGAATGAGTCATAATGTTCATTTAGCAGGCCAAGATTTTAAAAAAATCAAAAGTAAACAATTTCTCAATATTATTATTTTATACAAAAATATATTAAAATCTTTTTTCAATTTAGAGGGTCATTTTAAAGTTTTAAACTAGCAAAGTTTGAGAAAAACTTCAATTTGAAAAGTTTTCACCCACAGCGCCAAACAACTTTAGTCTTCTGAAATTCAATTGAACCCGGTAAGTTCAATTCAATCATTTCTAGGGTTTATATTCCAATTGTACAAGCTCTAATTACTAATTACTTTAATTTATTATCTCACCTATTTAATTAATTGCTCAGGCTCAAAAATGAGAGAAGCTCCTTCTCTATTTAATCTCTGCTTAGATTCAGTTAAAGATATGATTCTGTTCGGTTAGTTTTTACTGTTTTTAAACTATTTTTCAAGTTGAATTGTGAATTTATGTGTATTGATAATCTGTGATAATCTGTTTTTTGTGCGTATAGGTGATGGTGATTTATCGAGTTTATATCAACTTCCATCGGATATTATCGAGAGCTTGATTCCGCGATTACCTGCTGTAGCGTTGCAGAAGTTTCAGGATGCATTGTTAGTCGTATAGTTTCACTCTAATTTTTTGTTTGTTTAGATGTGTTTTAATTTTGCGGAATTTATATCTATGAATGATTTAGATATTGTTGTTTCGATAATGATTTTTTCTAATGATCGTGTGAACAATTGATTGTGGTGACTTATGATCGTGTGTGGAACAATTGATTGTGGTGACTTAGTTATGTGCTTATAGCTAGGTAGGATATTGTAATTGTAAGCTTGTAGGACCCTAATAAATATTTTATGACGAACTTGCAGTAGGTCGTGTTCTAAAAAGCCTTTAAGGTGTTCGGGAAATAATTAATTGTTACAAACTTAGATTGTATGCTAGAGAGAAGGGAGAAATCTGTTCTATAGATTATAGAATAGGGGCATAAGTGTTTATGCTATGAATTGTATTCATACTTCTCCACGTATTACAATGAGGCTATGCCTCTATTTATAGATAAAACATGAATATTAACTGCCTATGATAAATCTATTGCAGTAACTATGAAACTTGGAGGCTACTCTTGCTACAATAACCGAGTACAGTGATGATGTCATATTGATGACCTAAGCATGCTTATGTCATCATTATTGTTGATATTTAACACGCCCCATCACTCGAAATCCCATCTTGGGATGAAAACCTATCTTGGGATTGAAGAGTGGAACACTAGAAGCTCTTAAGCATAAGCTTAGCATCAAACCACTCCCATGTTAGGATTAAAGACCCATCTTGGAATTACCTCATCTTGGAGTTAATAATCTATCTTGAGATTGACCAATCTTGGAATTGACTTATCTTGGGATAATTATCTTAGAATTTCGGGATACCAGGGCTCGAACTTTCAACCACCCAGTACATTTTAGCCTATGTCAAACAATCACAAGAGGTGCTGCAATCTGCACAAGATGGCCACCAATTAGTCCTTGAACTGATAAATTTTCAGAGATGCCGGACTCCTTTGATTATTCGCTATGACTGAACCTGTCTAAACAGAGGAGGTTCTATGTTCGCACCGGATGGATGGGTATATGAAATTTCATACACTAGAGAGCAACTCGAACAGTAGGTTTTATAGACTGCTGTCCCTTAAGATCGTCCACGGACTAGTCTTTCTGCTTCTACGAGATTGAAGGTAAGATATAGCAGTGAACTGTGTGCACGTATCTGTATACACTACTTCTGCTGATTTGTTGTCTACATACACTACTTCTGCTGATTTGTTGTTACATACACTACTTCTGCTGCTTTGTCATTTGTGGAGCAGTGAACTGTGTTTATGTATTTGTATACACTACTTCTGCTGCTTTGATACCTGTCTTGACAAGGTGAAATCACCCGATAACTAATAGAATAATATGCTTCCTTAACCTCTTAAGATTCTAACAGCCCAGTAATAAAAGTCAGCCCACCCAAACACAACCAACTATGTAGGCTGTCAACGTTTTTTATAAACCAGGCCTAATAGGCTCAGTAACAGAAGTCTGGCCCATTTAACAACTTGCAAGCAAACAGCTTGTAAACTCATGTCGAGTGACAAACATGGGTTTGAGCAAAGAGTGTATCAATCAATTCATCTGAAGAAGATGTTGAAGATAATCAGATGATATTAAAAACCTCGCAAGATTCCCTTGGGAAACATTGCAACTTTTGCCAGAAACTGAGTTGACTCTGTTATGTTTACTATGGAAAAAAACAAGATCTGGGTTTCTGTTTGGTTAGTGTTTGATGGTCAGATTTCTCAAATAGATGCAATTGGGTTCGTAAACTCAGTTACTATTATAAACAAACAGTGAGTATGATTTGGTGAATGTATGAACTCGTCGGATCTCGATCTACCAGGGGCGCGTGAAAGCATGAATGTTAGTGGTTCCAAGTCGGAATCTCACCACAAACTCGCCTCTATATATTTGTGTTTTGGTTTTGTGCCAGGGTTTAATTTCGAAGAACCCTAACTAGGCAGCTTGTGTTTCCCTTGAAATACAACAAAGCTCCAACTGAAAAACTCCTTTATAATCCCGCTTTGATATCATGTTACAAACTTAGATTATATGCTAGAGAGAAAAGAGAGAACTCTGATCTACAGATTATAGAACAGTGGCAGAAGTGTGTATGCTATGAATTGTATTCATACTTCTCCAAGTATTACAATGAGGCTATGCCTCTGTTTATAGATAAAACATGACTATTAACTGCCTATAATAAATCTATTGCAGTAACTATGAAATTTGGAGGCTACTCTTGCTACAGTAACCGAGTACAGTGATGATGTCATATTGATGACCTAAGCATGCTTGTTTCATCATTATTGTTGATATTTAACATTATTGCATGCGAGCCTTGGTTGTGGGGACTAGCTGGAGCTTTATGTTTGGAACAATAGAACATGTGCTTCCGGTAACTAATAACTTTATGTTTGGAACAGTTACCCTTGGTTTATCTTGTTCTTTCCAAGCGTATGATTGTGATAAACTAAAACATTAAAAAGATAGAGTTAACGCATTCCCTTCACTAAAATAGCCTATTTCTTTTTCAACTAAGTTTCACTTTTCACCATGTTGAGAGTATAGTCTTGCCTCCCATTTTTTCACATTAATATCTCGGCGTAAGCTGCGAATATTACCATTGAGATTAGCAACATCTTGCTTGAGGTATGAGATTTGTTGAAGGAGGATAATGATATTTACCTTCATCTCATCAAGATTTTTGTCACTTGTAGGCTGGTTAATGTGAAAAATTTGGAGGCAAGACTCTACATCGAGAAAATTGAAACCGAGTTGAAAAAGAAATAGGTTGTTCTAGTGGAGGAATACGTTAACTCTATCTTTTTAATGTTTTAGTTTATCACATATGGCGTCGTTACTCTATCGTGTGTGGAACAATTGATTGTGGTGACTAATGATCATGTGTGGAACCATTGATCGTGGTGACTTAGTTATATGCTTATAGCTAGGTAGGATATTGTAATTGTAAGAGCAAGTCCAATGGTGGTGCTAAAGCGGGTGCTATTGCTATAATATAGCATCCACACAAAAAAATCAACTCCAATGGGATGCCAAACTTAGATGCAAAATAGCAAAATACTATACTTTGTGCTAAATATATAAGAGCAAGTTCATTGGTGATGTTAAAATAGATGTAGTTATTGCTATAATTTGAAATAAGAAAGTGGGTTTTGATGCTAAAATAGAACTTATGGTCCAATGATAGATGCAAAATAACACCAAACATATCTAAATATAAGCTCTATTTCAAATTAAATAATTATAAAGTACACAATTATACTTGTCACTATTGCTTTATTAATGCATTTTGCCACTTGCATGCTTATGTGACAATTATAGCACCATCTATACTTAGTTCTATATTTAGAACCAAGTATAGCATTTTGCTATTTTAGCACCAAGTATAGCATCCCCGTTGGAGTTGATTATTTTGTGTGGATGCTAAATTATAGCAATAGCACCCACTTTAGCACCACCACTGGACTTGCTCTAACCAAGTATAAATGTTGTTATAATTGCCACCTAAGCATGCAAGTTCCAAATGCATTAATAAAACTTTAGTGACAAATATAGTTTTGTACTTTAAGATTAGGTAATTACTAGAATATAGCTTTATTTGAATATGTTTGGTGCTATTTTACATCTACCAGTTGGACCATTAGTTCTACTTTAGCATCAAAAATCACTTTTTGGTTTCAAATTATAGAAATAGCTACATCTATTTTAACATCATAATTGAACCTGCGCTAAGCTGCTAGGACCCTATTAAAATTTTTAATACAAACTTGCAGTAGGTCATGTTCTAAAAAGCTTCTAGGGTGTCCGGAAATAATTAATGCATTGTGAGCCTTGGTTGTGGGGACTAGCTGGAGCTTTACGAGATATAATGGCACTCTTATCGGTGGTGATTGAGTTACTTTTCCTATATATGGAACATGTACTCTAGTAGCTTGATATTGAATAATAGAACATGTGCTTCCGGTATGTAATAACTGTATGTTTTGAACATTTACCCTTGGTTTATCTTGTTCTTTCCAAGCTTTTTTTTACCCAATCCCCCACCTCTGAGAAGACTATCATATAACAAAACAATAAGTCTGGAGTACAAAAGACTGATTTGGTTGGCTGTATCGTCCTTATAAATATCGGTCTGTAGTTTTTGAAAAATATTACCCTTGAGCCTTCTTGGTTGATTACAATATTGTCTTCAGATTTACACTTTTTAGACAGTGCATGTGCAAGGTAGTGTTGTTTTTTTGGAAGTATGGTTGATTATATCACTCTGCAGAAGTTGTCAGAAGTGATTATAAATTTATAATGAGATAGCTTTTGGATATCCTTTGTAGTACATCTGGTGAATGTGTATCTTTTTTCCGCAGACCTCTAAATTATGAGAATGAGCATGAAGCTGCCTCGGGAATTCAGAGAAAACGTAAAAGGTTTGGACGGATGGAATATAGTATGAGAAGTAACTTGAATGAGTATTTTCAGTGGTAATGTAGAGTAGTTCACTGGTAACGTAGAGTAGGCAGTTAAGCACCAGCTCCAGTTTTGGTGCTTATTTGGAGCAACTTTCACTTGTACATAAAATTATGGTGATGCAGATGCGAGAACTTCGAGACAGCATGGATGGCATTATATAAGTCTCGTTTCTCTGGTTTCCGACGTATAAAACCCGCGGACTGCAGCTACTGCCATGCAGAAAGAGTAGGCACTCATGATTCCAGAAACGAGTGGCAGGAGCTGTACTGGAACTCACATATACAGAAGTATGAAATCTAGCTGTATTAGAATTCCCGTGAATATTACTTTCTGGAATCTGGACCAATAGTTAATATTTTGTATATGAATTATGTTGACAATGCTGCAGGTGCCTATCCGTGGCGGCAGAGAAAGCTGTACTTCCTCATTTTGAGGGCTGTCTTAGTGACATTAAGATTCCAGGTATACCATGTTGGTTTCATTTTATGGGTTTCATAGGCCATTCACTGCAACTTGCTGCTATCATCCGTCTCTTTATATGACTTCATGTCCTTTGTTGCTCTATCTGCTATTGTCACGTAAGTTAAACATTCAGATGTCATAACTTGATTAACTTACCTTTACTTATTGATAAATCTGTTCTTTATTCTATTTTCATATGCCTAATCCATGTCTCTGGTTTTCAATAATCGATAATGGGTTTTGCAGATTCCATTTTGTTATCTATGGGTTATAAGCAACTTGGAAGTTATTTAAAGGTTGAATACTCAAAACTGGCTTATCACTGCCAACATTTTGGTTTATATGCCAGGTAGCTTTTCATTTTCACATAAATGTAGTAGCTTTTCATTGAGCTTTTAAATTCTCTGTGCTCATACACAGTGGCGGACTCGGGAATTATTTTTTAGGGGGGTCCAATTTTTTTTTATTAATACAAACATTTTTCCCAATAACAAAATTCACTAAATTTAACCGAAAATTTACAGTAAAGTATAGATAATTTCTATCGCATTCGACCTCTTGCTAGAATTTCTATCGCATTCGACCTCTTGCCAGAAACACTCAAACACCAAACTATCTCCTCTATGTTTTGGTATTTTCATTTCTATATCTTTAGCATTATTGCATTAATCTAGAAAAATCTAATTATCGTAGCACAATAAAGCAAAGTACTACTATATAATATTAGTACACAAATAAAACGCATATAAGTACACTTTGACCGGAATGCAAGTGGGATACATTTGCAAAGAGAGAGTAACTAAAAAGAAAGAAAATATAAATAAAGAAATAATGAAGTAAGAAAAAATGGTAGTATAGACTACAGAGGACTGGAACTACCATCACAAACCAGCTGAACTGCAGCATCAATATGAGTGGTTTATATCCTAGTTAGTATATCTTCAAATTTCAGGGGGGGAAGGGCCCCTCTGGACCCCCCTGATCTGCCTCTGCTCATACATAATATGCCAGTCATTATTTTTACATACTAGACCTTTTTTACCCATATATTATTAAGACTAGTATAACCCGCGCATTGTATCAGTTACTTATTTACTAAATAAATAAATGAATTTTCTTTTTATTAATATGTTAATAATGCTATAATTCAGATATAGATGTAAATTACAAAATAAAATCAACTCCCGTAGTACTATAATCTTAAACAAAATAATACAAAAACAAAGCGTATATTATACATTCGTAATACTAATAAATACAAGAATTTAATAAATATGAATTGTAACATGTTATTCAAAAGTTACTTTTATTGGTTTAAATTGAAATTTAAGAACTTCAGTACAGTTATAATCACATTATACATATTTCTATGGACTAAAATTTCTAAATGCAATAATTTATGAATAATAAAACCATACCCATGTAATAATTTATGCAAAGTTTCACTGAATATAGTGACCTGGAATGATAATTTTATAACAAATAGGTCATATCAAATACTAAATGTTGAAAAATACAACAAGAATTTTATAATCGTGGAACACTATTGTAAGTTGCATATTATTTGCATACGGGATCAATTTTTCCAAGAATTTTACATCCATACGGCTGGATTTTGAAAAATAATAAAAATAAAATACATGTTTTTGAGGTGCACTAGTAGAGAAGTTCTCTGTTGTGTGCTTTAGAAATAAACGGCAGGTTGACGCTTGAAGCTTGTAGTTGGGTTCAGAAGTTTGATTGACACTTAAACATAAGTTTCGTATTGAAATAAAAGACAGGTTTGAGAGGAAAATTGAAAATTGGTAAATATGGTTAGGATTTTTTTAAAAAAAAAAATTTAAACTGACATTTTTTGATAATCAAACATAGTTGAGGAGTGATCAGTAATTGTATAATGAATGGTAGACTTAGTTCAATAATTAGTATAGATCGTACATCTGGATCCTCTGTTTTATTTGCTTGTTTAATATAATAATGCATCAATTTGTTCCGAAAAATACCTGATCTGCTTTGAACATTTACAAGAAATTATTTTTATCTAATATCCTTGCATTTTTGTCATTCTTTAGATATGTAATGAAGCAAAAAAATATCCCTTTGAGCTTCTGATAAGCAATAAATCTAACCCAGCTGCCATTGTTTGCTATCTTTGTTACAAATGTAGGTGTCTGACACTTCAAAATGTGCTTTTACGGAGAGAAACTTGTGTAAGTGGCTTCACAAAAGAAAACCCCCTACTTCAATCATTTGTGTTTATCTGCTAGTTCTAGGTTTCTATTACTTTCTCAAACATATCTGCATAGATATTTGTTGTATTAAATGAACAAAAATATTAAAGAAATAGATACATCACCCTAACTCCTAGGCCGAACTATTATTTTTTTCATGCGAGGAAGCTATATCTGGATTCCTTGCAGGTTGCAACAGTTAGGTTTTCTGTAATCTTTGGATTTTATTGTAAATAGACTTATCTTTGCGTATTAATACTACTTGTGAAAAGTTCTGCAATTTAACTAAAAATCACATTTTCTTACTAGAGAAACTTGCTACTTATTTTGCAAAATTAATGATTATGATATTAGGGTACTTGAATCTCAAAGCTTCATAACCAAGTCTTCGGACGAGGAAATAAATTTTTGGGCCATCGCCAAAACTGACTTCACCATTGTGTAGTATTCTTCCTTTTTGTTTTTGCGTACTTTGTGCAAGGGAGAAAATTCCCTGTAAAGATTCTAATCCTCTGGGACAAGAAAAATATCATACTACTGCATGTTCACATAAACATATATAGGTAAACTCTATATGGTGATAAAATATCTTCATCATATTATATTATGTTGAGTAATAGGGATAGAATATAGTGCTGCTATTTCTTCTTCACGGTGTTGAGTAACCAGCTCATCTAAAACCTTAAGGTGTTAGAGGAAGACCCCAATAGGATCATATATTTAACACTCCCCCTCACTCGAAAGCCCATTTATGGGTCGAAGAGTGGAACACCGGCGCCCATCTTTTGGGGCATTAATTGCCTTTAGTGTCCACATTAAATTGTGAGAATGTTGGGGGTGGCTGGGAATCGAACCTTAGTCCTCCCGCCAGCCTAAGCTCTGATACCATGTTGAGTAACCAGCTATCTAAAAGTTTAAGGTGTTAGAGGAAGGCCCCAATAGGATCATATATTTAACAGTATCGTCAAATTTTCAGTTTTTCATTGAAATGTTAATTTTTTTAATCACATGTTGAAACTGAAAAACGCATGAAGAATATACTTCTCACACTTGTCTAGCTTCTGTCCTCCATATGTTTTATATTCAAGGATAAAAAGTACTTGAGCTTCTTATTGATTCCCAGTGTTGTGGTTTTTCAAGCTCTAAAAGGCTGTACCTGGTGCACCAGTATCTACAAATAGATGTGTTCTAGGTTGTATTCCAGTTTGGCTTCTGCCTGTAGTGTGACTATATTTAGAACTTCTGATAGTGAAGTATGGAACATGTAGGAAGTGAATGATCATGAGCATGACAATATTAATGTGCTCGTAGGAAGAGTTGTGAGTGGCATCTTGATAGTTGTCTTATTAACTAATGAAGTTCATCTTCCCTTTAAATTTGAAAGCTAATCAGCTTTTCCAGTCTATTGAGACTTAAGGTCAGATGTAATTTTTAAACTAATGCTCAAAACATGATGAATCCTGCTGTTCATGTCATGAGATATCAGGTTGTTTCTGTTGCAGCATTTGTTAAGGAACAGTAAATTGGAAGCATTGGTGGTGCAATGGATTAAGTCTAAAGAGCAGGTAATGTCAGTTTATGGCATCATATATATATGTGTCCCCAATGTGCGTGCATGAATTTTGTTAGCATGATAATCTATCATAAAATAGTTTTTCCTTATTGATTTGGAAAGCTGATCTGTAAATAACAAATGTAATGTCAAAGTTTTGTGCATTGTAGATAACAAAAATAGTAAAAATCAGAAAATAAGAGTGTATAAGACAGGCAATTATGTGATACATCAACCTAAACCACAAGCAATATTGCAGTAAGCAAGACATTAAGATAAGGGTTGGTCAATCCAACACATATTACTTAGAAGGGGCAACAGAGTGTGAGCAATTGGTTAGTGGAAAGGATATAAGGAGTAGGGAAAGAGGGGCAAATCTGAAAGTAATATTTTCATTTGTTTGTGAGAGGACAGAACCTCTCCATAATAGTTAGTTATATCATTTTGTGAGAAATACTGGTGCGATCACAGCGAGGATTGTTTACTGTTCTTGTTTAGTTACTTGTTAAAAATTCCTTGGTTATTAGTAAGAGTAGTGAACTCATTTCAAGTGGTATAAGAGCATTTCGAACCATGGCAATGGTGAGTATGGTGGCCATGGTGGTGGAGAGGGCAGGTACTCTATCCGACACTTTTTGTCTGAGTTGTTACTGGAAGGAAAAGATGCAACGGTTCGAAATAACAAGGAGGATTTGGAGGTGTTAGCAATACGTTTTGAAGGGAGGATGGACCAAACAAGGGAGACTCATGAGAGTTTGATCAGTCCAATTAAAACTGTAATGATCAAATTTTGTTCTGATCGAAGTTGAAGCCGACGGTAACCAACTTGCAATAAGCCAAACTCAGATCAAGGATATATTAGAATGGAGCGGCAGCAACTTTGAAACGACAACTCTAGGACTTGCATTGGAACTAGTGGTAGTCGATTGGGGAAGGCTTTGGGGGTTTCAGAGGGAGGGAGGAAGTCATGGAGGTAGAGGTTCAAGAGGGCGACCTTAAAAGTGGAAATATCGGAAGCTGGATTTATTGATCTTTGGCTGTAGTGATCCATATCGGTTGATATTGCGGGTAGAGTGGCATTAACTTACAGTTTTGAAGTTTTAATAATACACATGAATCTGACTGTTTAAAAAATATTGGACCGTAATGGGTCATTTGTTTTCCTCTTAATCTCTCTTAATACTTCTTAATAGGTCTTTCTTAACGCCTAAGACCATTTGTATTATTTTTTATAAATCTTAACGATTAATAAAGTTCTCAATCATTAAGAAAGAAAAGTGTTGCTCAACAGTTAAGAAAGTTGTGCCAGAGTATCATTACTTGTGCTCCTTCACTATACACTGCACTAATCATGCTTTTATTTTACTATAAATATAATGAGTACAAGCACTACAATTTTACTTTTCTCCAAGAATAGTATTACAATTTCTTGAACGAAGTTTTGTTATATTTGATATGTTATTATTGGTTGTATTCATATTTAAACATTAATTTAAAAAACCTATCAGTTAGCCCATACAAAAATTAATAAAGTTATTTATAATGGCTTGGAATATGATGATAATGATGAATTATTGTTTTATTCAAAGAAGTTCTCATATACCAAAATATGAGTTATTTGTAATATAGAATTATTGCTGTTCATAAATTTTATAAGTTTTATATATCAAACAGTATTATTCATTCAGAATAAATATTTCTAAATTATTCAGAAATTTTAATAATTCAGATATTTTTATTCAGATTTGCCAAATGATCCCTAGGTCTCTTAATTTTCCCTTCCAATCCCCATATCAATTAAATATGTTATTATTATTTAAATTTTTTTTTTTGCATGTTTAATCTTATAGGTTGAAGGAGTATGCAAACTTTTAAGTCAGAACACTGAAACAATGGCATCCCTTCAATTTATCATTGCAAGCTTTCTTCGGAGTTTGTCAATGCAATATGTGAATCACTACTCGCGAAGGATCTTCCAACACATAGAATTCAACATTTAACATTTAATACATCAAGACTTCTTGAAGCTGATTCAATTTCCATACCTGCCGGAATGAGGTCTTTCTTATCGTCAACAAGGTATGACTTTTCCGAACAACTTCTTATGCCTTTTACTTAATTACTTGCACCTGCTTCTGCTAGGGTTCTCAATGGGGCGGGTTCGGGGCGGGTTCGTCATTCCCATACCCGCCCCACATAAATATTTTTTTGGCCCCATACCGGCCTCCTTTCCTCGCGGGCATTTATAATGTTTACCCATCCCCCGGGCAAAAACTAAGTCCCCACACCCCGCCCCATCACCTCGTTTAATAATTAATTTTTTACAAAAAATTAATAAAAAATGATTCTTTATAATATTTTATATAACATTAAAATAAATGCATAGATAATTAAAAGACATTATGCAATATATTTGTTGTATTATTATGTATATAACTAAATTAAGTAATTTATAGTTTATTTATAATATAAATATATTTTACTACATGATATAAAATAATATATTATATTATATTATAAAAAGATATATATTAAATTATATCCGGGACGGGTTTTCCTCGCGGAAATCATATCAATATCATACCCGTCCCAAATTTAAACGAGGTAAAATTTTGCTCCATGTCATTGCCCCTAGCCCATTTGAGTGGGGCGGGGTGGCCCTATTTGGGTCGGATTGGGGCGGGTTCCCCATTTTCCCCGCTCTGTTGAGAAGCCTAGCTGCTGCATGGTGAAGTTTGTTTCTTGAGTTTTTTGGTGTACATTTTATGGAAAATATTTTTCCTGATTTTCAGGCGTTTTCTTTAGGTTAGTTAAAATGTTTCCCGATTTGACGGGCTTGTTTAGTTTGGGGAATATAGTTTATCCCAGAGGAGGCAAATCCCTTGATGAATTAACTCCTTCCTTCCGTTTGATGAAAACATTTTTCGAATTCCATATTCTTTTTGTGAGTTTGATACCTAAAAATATTTATCTCCTCATAATCTTTATAGTGATGGTCAAATGAAAGAAAATAAATTATTTTGCCTGAAAACTATACACGAAAATCAAGTTATTATCCTGCAGATAAACAGAGCCTAAATAATTGATCTTCTTTCGAACTTCAAAGTACACAAAAGAGTGCATCTGTCCCGTACATGTTTATTTGGTTTATTAGCCAAGCTTTTACACCCTGAGAAGTGATTTAATAAGCAAATTCTACGTTTTCTCTGGTTTTCTTTTTCCACTCATTGTTGGTGGTGATCATCTTGCATGTCTTCCTTGACATTCTTGCTTCATCAGTAGATGTTGTTTTCGGTGTAATAATTAGTCATGTTTATATAAATTAAGTAGATTCAAAAAGCATATCAAGACATAAATACTTTTGTGCATCTTTTGAAGTTGTAGTCATCAACACATTGACCTAACATCAGCGAACCTTGCTCAACATCTGCTGCTCTCACTTAAAAAGCTTATGCTGTTCATCTTGTTAGGTGTTTGTGTACCGCAGATTTTCGTGATTGTGAGTTAAAACAGAGTTCTGCAAGAATGATTTTCAGTGCACTCTTTGATGCTTCATCTAATATAGCTTTTCTGGACCTTTCAGAAAACAATGTCAGTTACAGATCTCATTTACAATTTGCTAGCATTCTTACAAAGGTCAGTGTAAATTTTTAAGGTAATCTCATGCAGTTATCTGGCTGGCTTTCTCATTTCAAATGGAAACCTTCAAGTCATTTACATGTAAATCCAGGAATGTGCACATTGAAGTCACTCTGCGTACTCAAACTAAGGTATCTTTTATCTGGTATGACAATAATATGAAATGAACTTCTGTCAGGAATTGGTGATTTCAAAATATAGAAAGCAATACTGCAGGGTAAAGTTAAACTAGAAAATTGAGAGCTTCTACAAGTGCACAAGCTAAAGCTGTGTTGTAACCAAAGAATCGCACCCGTTTATATTATTTATCACTCATCTTAGGCATGTAATGTGCAGTCTAGATTAACCTTAAGTCATGCACACAGACAATGTGGGTGTTTGGCTCTTCATTTCATACAAATACACTTCTCTTCAAAACAAAGGACATGATTTTGTATTCTTCTAAAAAGTAAGCACTTATTTTTGTGCGAAACACCAGAACCAAACACACTAAACATTTTGATTCCTCTAGTAATATATCTCCACTAAATTCAAAAATTGCATGACCAGAGGTATTTTTCTGTTTTCAGGGGAAATAATCTACAGAAAGATGATGCAGACTGTCTTAATTATGCTCTGTTTCATATGCCAAACTTGGAGACACTTGATTTATGTGACAACCCAATAGCGGATGATGGATTGATGTTGGTTGCATCTTACTTTCCTTGTGACCTTGAATTTATACAATCATCTCTCTCACAAGCTCTTTGTGAAAATTACAGGACTTTAATGCCATACTTTACCAGCATGGCTGAGAGGATCACCCCCTTTGTTGATTTGAATTTGGAGGAGTGTAAGCTTACATGTCATGGAGTTAAAAGGCTGTTGCAAGTTCTTTCATCATTTAAAAAGCCGTTGAATTCTCTTCGCATTGGAGACAATAATCTTGGCAGGTCTGTTGGCATTTGCACTTCATTATCCTTTATATGAATTCTTTTAAGCATTCAATTTTAACATGTGTGACCTACAGTGAAGTTGGAGTACAATTAGGTAAATTTATATGCACGGGAATAAAAGAACTTCAGTTTCATGATATTGGGATCAACTCATCTGGTTTTTTGGAAGCCCAAGAGCAAATTACAGGAGGAGTGAAGCTTGTTTTCATCAATATAAGGTTTACTGTCATTCATGACATCTATTAAAAGAGTTGAATAACTTCTCACGCCTAAAACACGACTTGTAAAAATTTTTTATAGAGGAAATTCCGGAGGTGTGGGAGCTGCAAAATTTATATCAAAACTCATTGTGTTGGCCCCCGAACTTATCAAAATTGATGCTAGTTACAATGTTTTGCCTGCTGAAGCTGTGCATATCATAAGCTCTTCTCTGGAATCTGCAAAAGGTACACTTTCCTTGAGCAGAATTTTTTCATGCTGATATACTAGAGGGGTTTGTATTTGCATCCATAGTGCTTATTAAGGTCTTTCTTAGCAACAATTCCATAACATATTAGAAATTCTGTCAATTCTTTTCAGCTTTAAATTATGCATCTCGTGGAATCATTAATAAGAATTAATTCTTAAAAAATTTAAAAAAAGAAAAAAAGAGTATACCATGTTTTTCCATTTCAAATTCTTAGGCTTTAATGAAATCAGCAGCTAATTTTATATTCCGCCGTCCTCGTCCTTTTCTCTTCCAAACCATCATCAGGCATTAAAGTAAGATAAAAAAGAGGGAGTCCATCTAACTTTAAACAGGAGAATATACTATATTCAAATTTACTAGGGAAATTGAGAGTAAACTTGAAAAATACTAGTGCTGGGATATCAAAATTTTGTAAACTGTGCTTTGCTAACCGGAAATTCTGTTTTTATTCATGAACTAGGGAAGCTTCAGCGTTTAGACCTGACAGGAAATGCTTTGTGCAGTCAACCTGCTAGCATAGCAATGCTCAAGAAATATGTAGTAGATGGACGTATCGATATAGTCTTGCCTTTGCCCGCCTCAACTACACCGTTTCCATATGATGATGATCCTTAAATTATACATTATATAAATTTCGCATTCAGAGTTTCCTTCTTATATCAATTCCAACTTTTATTCAATTTCAAATATGTTAATAAATATTGCTAATTTGTAAGGTGGACGAGAAGATGAAACTAGCCATTAATATTACTCCATATCTTTCTCTCTTGTGAATTCAGCATTCAGCAAGGCTGAGGAATCCTGTAAATACAAACGGTACTTGTCGTTTATTATTATCGATTAGGTTGTCTATGTAAACTCACAAAAATTTACGAAAATAATTATACGAGATAGCGATTTGTGATTTATCGGAAAATTTTTAAAAAATTAAATTATTTATCAAAAATTGATTAAATCAGACAAAATATTTTGATCGATTTTTTGAAAATTTATCGAGAATTGTTAAAAAATCGATCAATTTCTATAGCTACGACAGACACTAGCTACCAGTAGTGATTGTTATTATATCCATAAATGTATTTATTCGTTCTGCCTACGGTGATGGGTAATAGTCTAATACCTATTAAGCATACAGGTAATATTTCTGCCTGCATTAATCAGTAAATTTGTACATTCAATATTTTATTTTATTTTGCCATGGAAAATGAGCTCCTCGTCAACAAAAACTAAAAGTCTGCTTATTCTAATTCTTTTACCGAGTACAAAAAGAAAATGTTAAATCCTGATTTTTAATTTCCGGAGCAAATAAAAAGTGAAAAGACAAAAATGCCCTGTAAGCACATAATTCACCCCTGAACCAGCACTTCCTATGAAGGTAGTTCGGTCTTTTGGCTTCATTTTGCTCTGAAAATAAAAAAATCTGCTCTGGATTTAACATTTCCCCGTACAAAAACCTATAAATACTAGTCGAATATCGATAACAAGATATGTACACGCATGATGAGGGAATATAGAAAGAAGGTAATAGTAACTAGCAAAAAAAAACAGAGAAAGAAGGTAATAGTGTAATACACAGTTGCTACATTCAAGGCAAAATGCTTAAATCCAAAATCATAGAAAGCCGAAGCAAATAACAAACAGTAATTTTACATATAAAGTCCTTCTGGAACCCCCTCTTTCTTCTTGAACATCACCTTATCTTTTGCTTTCTTAAAATCTGGATGAGTCACCTGAACGCAATTCAGTAAATAATGTTAAAGAAAAAAGAACAGTTGAATAAAACACATTAGCCCCAAACCATGGGGCAATATAAGTCCTAAATGCCATGAACAGAGCAATGCACATCACGAAGTCATGGCATATAGACCAAATTTAATTCAATACGAAAAATAGTCTCTGACAATGGCAATGAACAGAACGGGTACATTTATCCGTGCAGATTCCTGGGAAACTCTATTTCATCCAAAGTTGTACATACAAGCTATTGGTACACATTCTACGTTGAGAAAATTCACATAGCATGCCTAATTCCTTAACTGTACACAAATTTAGCATAACATAAATTTAGCATAGCCAAGTGATCCTAATTTCTGACCAAGCAGTATTTTGTGCCAAAACATATGATATCTGATGTTGTAATTAACAGAATAAATATTTAAATGAAAAGCACATATTCTGGCCAAACAGATTTCATCCTAGCTTGTACAACATGCTCTTATTATGTTACACGGTACACCTTCTAGATATTAATAAAGTTGGAAGTTTAGGGTAGTGCAGTTGTGATGTTGGGTTCGCGTCGAATATAAAACCATCTCTGCACTAATTGACTTTCCAGCAAAATTAAAACTTAAACTGCTGGTGGTATGGGAATTTAAACTCAAATTAGTGTACCTTCATACGGCGCTCCCTTAGTGCAAGCAAACCAGCTTCAGTGCATATTGCCTTGATATCAGCACCAGATAACTCATCTTTAGTCATAACAAATTCTTCCAAATTGACATCATCGGATAACGTCATCCTAGATGTGTGGATCTAAGCACCATTATAGAAAACGTTGATTAGCAACATAGTGAGTCATATATTAGCAAAACTTGATTACTAAAACAATTGTGCAACTTTTTTACCTGGAAAATGCGCCTTTTAGTTTTGATATCAGGTAGAGGAAATTCAATCTTCCTATCTATCCGGCCAGGCCGGAGCAAAGCAGGATCAAGACTTTCAATTTTGTTTGTAGCCAGAATGACCTTCACATCTCCTCTTGAATCAAAGCCATCCAACTGATTTAGAAGCTCCAACATGGTCCTTTGAATTTCACGTTCACCACCTGAGTGGGCATCATACCTGTGAAGCATATTTGCAAGGTTGATAAGTGACTCCGCAATGGTACACTTGAATAGCCAAAAATTCATACCTTTTGGTTCCAACAGCGTCAATTTCATCAATGAAGACTATGGAAGGCGAGAGGTCATCAGCAACACGGAAGAGTTCTCTCACCAATTTTGGACCATCTCCAAGGTATTTTTGAATCAATTCACTGCCAACAACACGCAAGAAAGTTGCTGATGTAGAGTTTGCAACTGCCTGAGAAAAAGAAAGTGTCTTCAAATTTCAATAAAAGCTTAAGAACAATTAAAATAAACCAATGATACATATGAAGCTCCACTGAGCCAGTGTCCATACACAAAAATAATTGAAACAAACAGCACGTAAACAGAGACCTAATTTTGACACACCACAGGTCCAGATATGTACGCTTCACTACATGCAGTTGGTTTTATGTATGTGCCACGGGGTTACTCGATGTTTCCGAGTAAAGATACTGCTAGACGTAAAAATAAATGTACCATTCAGTTGATGAACAATACATACATAAAATGCTGCTCCACCAGCACTCTAGTTGTAAAAATCATGAAAAATTTAGTCAACTCACATGTGTGCATTGTTTCATAAAGTTACTACAATATCTTAGTATTCTTGGAATTAATTGACAGTGGAGGTAGCGTGAACCTTTGAGAGGAAAAACAAGAAAACTATTATCTACACAGTAGCTATTAAATTCTTTTCTGGATCCCTTAAGATTGCAAATTCAGTGCATCGGAACTAGTTTAAGACTCCCTCGGCTGCAAAACTTTAGCTCAAGAAAGCCAATATATTGATTTGTTCAGCAGAAACAATCAAATAACTTTTAAATGCATTTTTTTTGTATGCGGTTGTTACGGGAACGGGAAAAGTTTATTAACCTACGCACGTTGATATCAATCATATCATTAAAAGGAAAAAGTTTAATACATCCTTATTACATTATCATAAATTCAGTACCTACACTAATATAACAAGCGCTGCCCCCACGAAATTTCGACTAGTGTAGAAAGTGCTCAGTGCTCACTGATTAAAGAAAGTTTTTTTTGAAGATGCCTAAATAGTATATAGAGGGGAAATCCTGAATGAGTGAATGATACACAGCTACATAATTAATTCTACAGATTATAACTTAGCATGACGCATCATGTCTTGGCAAGAGTGCAATTATAAAGAAATGTAAGTACAGAATTCCGAATCCACATGAAAAAAGGAGGCAATTCATTGCTATTTGCTACATACCTTGGCAAGCAAGGTCTTCCCTGTTCCAGGCTCTCCGTAAAGTATGACTCCTTTAGGAGGCTTGATACCAATGTCTTCGTACAATTCAGGATGTGTCAGTGGAAGCTCAACTGCTTCTTTTATTTCCTGTATTTGAGCATCCAGACCACCTATATCAGCATATGATTCTAAAGGAGCTTTCTCAACCTTCATCACAGATACCATTGGGTCAACATCATCTTGAAGCAGACCAACCACAGAAAGAACCTGAAAAATATGATACATGAATACACCACATTCTTAGTTTCCACATGCATTCTCAGAAGAACAACATTACTGGTCAAACAAGAGTGGCTACACAAAATAAGAAACATAGTCCCTCATATCTGTAATACCATATACTCTTCTGCTTTGTTAATACGACATGTCATAATAATACTAACAATGATTATAATGTTTATATCTTTTACAATGTAAGCAATATTGTAAAACTTTGGCAATATACTTTAACTGTTTACAAATCCATTATGTGCACACCAAAAAGTTATGAAAAGAAATTGGTATAGCATTGACGAATTACATGAGATAATTACACAAAAGATAACTAAATAATTATCCATAATGTTGGTGTATTATTCTATTTAGGACAAAATACTCCTCCAGCCTTCAAAAACTTTTACAACACAAGTTGGCATGGGTTCAAAACTCCAAAGAATTAAAAATTAGGATCTTATTAAGAATGAGGAACAAAGTAAGAAACAATTATGAACTCAGCAACATGAATCTTTCATATTATACACAAGATGCCTAATAAATAACAGAATAGCAAGTTCGCGATTAAGAAAGAAAAGCTTAGATTTGAAAGACATCAAGCACATTTAATGGACATTGAGCTCGCAGATGTCTTATTAAATGCACAATTAGACACATGTTTTTTATGATGTTTTGATAAATAATAGAGCTAATTACACAATTTGCCTCACCTCTAAACTTAAATTAATAGCATCACATCCTCTCCTCAGAACTAGGAGTTTAAACTAGTCAAACTATAACTAAGCTCATCGAATTCGGCTCTAGCTCTTAAAATACTCAAATTCAACTGGACAAATTATTGAGCAGACCTCAAACTAGAGCCATTCAAATACTTTATTGACCTAAACTCAAGCTTATATTCACTCAACTCAGTGGGTTCGCAAGCGAAAACTAGCTTTCATTTATAAATATTTACAAGTTATAAAATATACTATAATATACAACTTAATGTGTATTTTGCATTCTTAACAGGGTTGAAGTTGTATTGAGCTTTTGTCTATATATGGCAATCAAATTTGAGCATATTGAATTTTTGTCAATGTGAGCTTCGAGCTTAAGAATTACAAGCCGGTAAATCTCAAATCAATACTTTTAATCGAACTAGAGATAGAGCGTGACAATGTTTTCGGCTAGGTTACACCTTGCTCCCAACGTATAAACCATAAAGTAAGCACATTACATTTGTTTTCTAGTAATATAGTCACGTTATAGTGTACACTTTCTATCACTAAGATGTTTAATGTTATTTTTAAATGTGTAATTCCCTCTACCGATATTACCACCCATCATTTATAGAAAAGAAAACTTCAAAAATTCCTATTTACACTATATATCACTAGATATTATTAAAGACCAAAAATTCAATATTCTTTCGTAGCATAGAAAACTATATATAAACATTTAATTTTCCGAATCCCATAACCTAACCATCAAATTCAACTCAAAAAAAGCAGCTCTAAGCTATACAACTATCACTAAATCAAATTCCTAATACAATTACCCCTATCGAACCAAATTCTTTGTTTAACCGCTAATTCCATCCAAAACCTAAACCCGCATAATTTCAACCAACATTAAAACCAAAACAATTTAATCTTGTACCAATTTAGTTGCTAATAAAGTTCAATCAAACTAATTTGAAACTAAACTCAATTAACACCTAATTTCGAACTCTCTTACCTAAATCTGCATAATTAAAAGTTTACAACCAACAATTAAACACGAAAACCGAAACAAAACTAATTCACCTTATTATGCATCAAAATAGCACAACCAGGCTCAAGCTGATCCTTATCAACAAACGACAAAATCCCCACATAATACTCCGGTCCAACGGAACTCGAAACAATAGCATGATTCTCATCAATTAACTCCTCTAAATTCCCCACACTCATCGGAGAGCCACGTAGATCATCCACCTTAGATCTATCTTCCTCGGTTTTCTCCTCTTGAGGCTTAAGCCTCTCTTGATTCGCAACGAACTCTTCTTCCATTAATAAGTAATCTTTAATTCGTTCGAGTTTTAGTAAACGGAGTTTACACTTTGTTAACGGCGTTACTGTTGGGATCCGAGCTGCTGTTTCGGATCCTTTTTGTTTGCGCTGTTTACGGCCTACTCGTGATGGTGGAGCTGCTGGCTCGAATTTTTTCTCCTTTTTGTCGCCGTCGGGTTTTCTGTCGCCGGATTGACGGCCCATTCCTCCTGGCGTTCCTTGGCCCATCGTTAATTGAGAGAGAGAGAGAGAGAGAGAGAGAGAGAGAGATTGGGAAATGAAGAATTGAAGATGAGAGTTTTGTAAATAAAGGGTTTGAGTATCTTTTGTTTCAAGAAATCTGAAATTAGATTCTCGGACTGGGTCAGTGGCTTGATAGGTTGGGTGTGATTGGGCTTTTAACATTTATGGGCTTTGTTTTTTTATTGGGATGTTTGGAAGAATATTTACTATGGGCTTTATGTTGAAGTAAAAAGACTTTTTAATGGTTTGTTTTAAAGTTTATCTTGGTACTTGGTAGGGTGTTTGGGATTGTATGGGGTTTGATGGGCTTGCTCTATTAGGGCGTGTTTGACACCTAACTTATAAGCCACTAATGACTTATAAGCCTGTAACAGTTTATCTGTGGGTGTTTGTCAACCCAACTTGTAAGTTCAATTTATAACTTATAAGCTGATAAGTTGAATGTTAGTAACGACGTATTTTTTTCCAACTTATTTCGAATTTTTGTTGATTTATTAACCTCAATTTTAAAATATTTATTTTTAAATGTTAATTTAACTTAAAATTAATAAATTTAGATAATTATTTATTTTAGTTCATTTAATAAAATAAAAATTCTGATTTATAAGTAAAACTATCCAAACAATTAATTAACTTATAAGTATTTGTCTCCTTATTACTTATAATTCACTTATTAATATTAAGTCCTAAATTACTTATTTTCAGATTTCCCAGACCAACACTTAGTTTGAAGATGACCTGGAATAATGTTTTCTTTTCTTGATTGTGTACCAATCTTGTAGGCTTTATTATGGTGAAGTAAAAATAAGAGACTTTTTTTATTGTTTAAAACTTTATTATTTTATTTAGGTTAAGAATGTTTTTATGTAAATTGGGAGTGTGAAGGTTGAAAGGTTGGTGGGGTTATTGGTGCCATTATGAAAAATATATAGTTTTTTTAAAAAAATTAAGTTATTTGCTTTAATTTTGCGTTTTTCAAAGTTTCAAGACGACATATTCCTTGGAATTTAAATTTTAAATGCTAAAAATTTGGATGATATTGTGGAGATAATCCGGCCAATTTATGAGTTAACTTGTTTGTTTGCTTTCTAAAAAACAACTAAAATACTTATGAATTTCACAAAAATGAAGCGACAATTGTCTATAAGATATTTCAGCTCAAACTGTTTGTGCACGGTCTGTCTTATTGCATTAACACAAAACCGGACTTGTAAGACAATATGTAAAATTTGTTGAATCTGTAAGACATTGTACTTCGATGGTATTGGCTATATTTTAAAAATAATATGTTATTAAAATTTCTAATCATTTATTACTATATCGAAATAATATATTCTATTTATAACAACATAAATTTTAATAACATACTATTTTTAAAATATAGTTAACCAATATAGCCAATATCATCGAAGTACAATGTCTTACAGGTTCAACAAATTTTACATATTATCCTACATGTCCAATTTAGCTGACCAATTATATCGAACACCATTGAAGATGCTCTTACAGTGGTTCAACAAATATAGCTAACATCAAGAGGTTGACTATATTTATACACAAGGGGAATGTACTATTGGAGATAGATTTTTTTAATATAATCTCTATATTTTTTATTTATAGTATGTATTAATAATTTTTAGTTAAGAGTTCTACATGATTGGAGATGCTCCAGGCTTGCCATTTCTTGTGCCCATGGCGTTACTTCAAAAATGTCCATCTTTCAAACTTGAGCATCGAGACACACCCTGTAAACTTTATGCCTTTGTCATGAGTGAATTTTTCCTGGTGATTTCTTAATAACATGTCAGCTAAGAAGAATTTTCTTCTTCGAAAATGAAGCATGAACATTGAGCTTGAATGTACCATTTGCAGGATGCATCCATTTCTCTCATACTGTATGATAGGTTTTCTCAGGTCATTAGAATGTTGAACCCTTCTACTGTTATAAACCTAGACAATCCTATCTTTTCTACAATTTTTTGTGGAATACGAGTAGGTTAAATGACATTAGCATCAATGTTATTGAAAATATCTCTGATTTTACCTTCATCCCAAGACTTAGTTTCATTTCTGAAAAATTCAATTACTTATCAATTCGACCTTCATTTCTAAAAAAATCAGTCCCTTTTTAATTAATCATTGAGATATTATTAGATTCATAATCAACACGACATTTTTCTTTCCTCTCAACAAATTAACTAGTGTGGTTTAAATTAGGGTTGTAAATGAACCGAATCGAGCTGAGTTTTGACATAAATGAACCGAGCTTTAATTTTTTTAACGAACTTGAGCCGGGCCGAGCGCCCCTAACGGATAAATATTTTGTTCGAGTTCGAGTTCGTTAACGAAACGAGCCGAACTCGAGCTGTTATCGAGCACTAACGGACCGAGACGATTCGAGATGTTATCGAGTAGCTCGTGAACAATTACAAATTGTACATTTTCTATTCTAGATTTAATGAAGACTCAGTCCAGTTTTTAAATGCAGGCCCAGGCCCAGGCTATCTCAAATAAATACCTAAATGCCTAAAATTGGTAAACCACATTAAAATCCCTATATGAGTAAAGCCGCATGGTCTCAAATCTCAAGTCTATACTTTCAAAAACCCAAACCTTAATCAATTCAATTGAATGTATAAGATTCCTTGGTCCTAATAGAACAAGATTCACATTCAGTTGTAAGTCTCAGCTCTCAATCAACATGAATATATAAGTTATATCTGTGTGTTCTAATCGATCTTTTGGTGTTTTATTACAGGTCTTTAAGTTGAAATATCTAAAAAAGGCTCGCTTATTTGAAGTTATTCCATAAAATGCTGAATTTCAGCAAGAACCTTTATGCAATCTAGGCGATGAAACACCATCTAAAGACATTGGTGATGATGGAGATAACGGAGACAGTGCTGAACAACTTGAACAAGAAGAGATTTCGAGGAAAATAAAAGGTCAAAGCAAAAGTTAGACTATTGAAGTAGAAACTGAAACTCAACAATCAAATCAGAACACTAAGATTCCTTATCAAAAGAAGGAAAGAAAGAAAAAATCTCGATGTTGGTCGTATTTGGACAATTTTATGGTGAAGAATCAGAAGACGACCGTGTGCAAGCTCTGCAAATATCCAATAAAATTTAGTAAAATGGGGAGCACAACATCGTTTAATAGGCATGTTGATAAATGTGTTGTTATACATGGATATAAACGCCAAACGCAACTGCAGTTCCAATCGAGCGACGAGCAATCATCTGAGGTAGCACTTCTAAATTTTAAATATGATCATTCCGAGATGAGAAAAGTTGTATCTCATTATATTTTGGTAAACGAATTACCTTTTAGGCATGCTGAGAGTTTTATATTTGATGTCTTTATGAGAAATGCTACTTCATTTTGGGAAAAGATAAGTAAACAAATCGTTAAAAGGGATTGTTTCAGTACCTATGAAATTGAGAAAAGAAGGTTAAAAGAAATTTTCAAATCTGTAAGGAAGATAAATATTACAACAGATATGTGGACTTCATCACATCAGAAACTAGGATACATGGTTGTAACTGGTCACTAGATTGATTCAAATTTGAACCTTAATATGAGAGTTCTTAATTTCTCTAATATTCATCCCTCACATACACGATATGTCATTTCAGAAGCTTTATTTAAGTTCTTGAACGAGTGGGGCATTGTTGATAAAATTGGTACAATAACTGTGGATAATTCCAAGGCTAACGATGTTGCTTTAAGAAATATGAAACATACTTTTAGTGTTAAATAAATTATCAGTTGATGGTAAATTGTTTCATACTCGCTGCTGTGCGCATATTTTAAATTTATGTGTGAAGGATGGGTTGGATCCGATAGATGAAATTATTTAAAAATTTCATGATGGGGTTGAATATGTGGCTGCCTTGGAGGGTCGGAGAATTAAATTTGCTATAATTAGTTTGACTTTAGGCATAAAATATAAAAAACTGATTCTTGATGTTTCGACTCGTTGTAACTCCACATATAATATATTTTCATGTGCACTTCAGTTTAAGGAAACTTTTACAATGTATGTCACATCTGATGGGAGGCAGGGATTATGTGTCGGGTCAAGAGGATTGAGAAAGAGTGGAAGGTGTGTGTTCTTTTATTAAGGTTTTTTGTGATATAAAGAAAGTTGTTTCTGAGACTTAATATTCGACCTCTAACTTATTTTTTCGAAATCGGATTGGTTAAGTAAGTAATAGACAAGATGATTATTCACTCGAATTTCCATATTCGAGAGATGTCACGAGAGATGAAATTAAAGTTTGATAAATACTGGGGGAACTAATTTAATAATGTTAATTGGTGTCATTATGGATCCACGGTTTAAAATGAAGCTTCCAATCTTTTATTTTCCGACACTTTATCCAACAGCTGGAGAATCATAAAAAATGACCTATTTAGTAAAATTTTTGACTGAACTTGTTGTGCAATACATGCCTGTACATAATAAGACTAAGTCATCTTAACAACCCTAAGGATCAGTTGTATAATAATCTAATTTTGTATTTTGTAATTGTATCACTTAAGTCATGTAAAAATGTTAAGTAGATTAGACTAGGAGGATTTTTTTTGTGAATAGCTTTCAAACTAAGAAATAAACTCTAGAAGAAGATCAAATCCTAATCATGCCTCAGAGAGAAGTGTAGCAGCTTGGATTTGAATAATATTGTTCTAGAAAAAATGTTCTAAGTAAGATATCGAAAGTCACAGATCAAGGGATATCGAGAAGTCCGTCGAGAAGTCCACAATGACTTGTAGAGAAGTCCCGAGAGATATCGATAAGTCGATGTGCATGTAGAGATATCAGATATCGACAAGTCAAAAAGAATATGTAGAGAACTGGAGTTATCGACAAGTAATTTCTTCATGTAGAGATCTAGATATATCGACAAGCCAAATTTTCATGTAGAGAACTAGAGATATTGACAAGTCAAAAGCCTATGTAGAGAACTGGAGATATCGACAAGTCATTCTACATGTTGGGAACTGGAGACCTCGACAAGTCAGTAACATATGTAGAGAACTCAAGATATCGATAAGATATTATACTTATTGATACTGTGACATCTCTATAGAACAAAAGAGATATCGACAAACTATCTCATAATTCAGAATGTAGACAAATTGTAGATTCAAGATTATCAGTCAACAAACAATTTTATCACTGAATTGGAAATGCTACAAATGTAGCTTGAAGAATTCAAGATCAAAGGTCAAGATTCACTGTACCAAGGAGGGTTACGAACCTATTAGATTCTGCACAGATTTGCTAACACTGAGAATGGAAGATGTACGAAGTAGTTTTACAAACTGTGTTAGTTCATTTTAGTGCAAGTTTTATAATCCCGTGCATGTTGATCTATAAAGCACTCCCGGGTCCTTTGTTTAGATGTAACAAATAAATCTAGAAAAAATCTTGAATTCTCTCTTAAGAATAGTAGCTGAGTTTTTATCTTTAAGAATACAGATTTGTAGCAAAACAAATTTGATTTTAATAAATCAAGTGAGTTTTTGATATTTGCTTGTGTGTCTTACATTAGTACATTATCACTGCAAATTCATAAAAACTGTTTTGTTTCATAAGCCACAAAGATAATTAAAATTCAAGAAAGTCCATTCAACCTCCCCTCTGTGTTGCATTTCATACCTAACAGAACTTTATCAAGAATATTGCAAAGAAGAGAGGAAAAATAGTTTGGAAAATAATGAAACAAGTCAATTATCTTCTTCCGATACTAATTTCATGAATGAACAAGGTCAGACACCACAAGACATAAATGATTACGAAAGTTTTATTAGGGAGGGTGGTGGAATTGTTGAGCCAACAAATTATGAATTGGAAGAGTATTTGATTGAGAAAATCATTGCTCAAACTTCAAAATTTGATGCTCTAGCTTGGTGGAATGAAAAAACTTCAAAATTTCCTATTTATCGAAGATGGCAAGTGATGTGTTTAGTATTCCTATAAGCACTGTTATCTCGGAGTCCGCTTTTAATGTTGGAGGTAGAGTGATCGAACCTCATAGGTCTTGTTTAAAACCTGAAATCGTTGAAATGTTACTTTGTTGTGCTGATTGGGTGCGTGAGCTCTATGACTGAAAAAACGTAAACAACATGTATTAGTATATATATTTTGTAATATTTTCTTACAATTTTTTAGCCCCCGGAAACCCGATTCTGCCATGTGTAACTTGTTTCACATTTTGACTTGTTTACGGAAAGAGGACAAGGATGTGGTCATAAATTTAGATTGGCGTTGCTTCTTAGTTCAGTAAATTTAAGGTATAGTTTTGAAAAATTGCTAAATCTCATTCCTTTTTTATCAATATTAATTCTAAATTTATGGTTACCGAATCTGGAGTTTTATGGCTTGATAACATCTTTATTTCCTCTGATGGGTATGCTCTGATTCTGTAAATTCTGAGACATTATTGTTTATTCTCATTTTTTGCTATCTGGGTACTGCATTTTTATTAGTTTCTCCTGTATTAATGCACTACATTTCTTGAATTATATTTTTTTGAATTTTGATGCAGAAACAATGTAGCTTCAATTTGCTTCTAGATATAACAGTCTCATGGTGGCATGTTGTCTTTCTTTTGTAGTTCGTCTTCCGGTCATTTTTTTGTGTCTGAATTATACATGTTACATAAATTATTTATAAAAAAAGTTCTTGTAAGTACGAAAAGAGCAGTGAAATGAATACTTGCCCAATGAGAAGTTCCATATTCATAGCTGTCTACCATAGCTTATTAATTTCTATTGTGAAGTTTCTTATTAATTTTGATACTAATCTCTACAATTTTGTCTCTTGGTTTATATTCATTAAGAAACTTTGTAAAACAAGTGTTTCTGTTACAGAGCACAGGTAGTTGGAAGAATACTCTGACTACAAGTGTATCTAAGAATGTTGATGATGTGAAAGGAATAGGGTTGTTCACGAACTGAGGTGTTCACGAACAAGTTCGAACTCGGCTCGGTAATAGCTCGGTTCGGCTCGGTTCGTTAAGAATTCGAATTCGAGCTCGAACACGAAAATCTGTTCGGTAAGGAAATGAGCTCGAGCCGAGCTTTTTGTATGTTCGACTCGGGCTCGACTCGGGCTCGGCTCGAACTCGTTCCGCTCGAACTCGTCTCGATAAAGCTCGAAAAAAATATAAAAAATTCAGAATATTTTTACAATATACAACCATTTATGTTAGATAGATACATAGATATACATCCAGAGAGATGCAGACCATATTAGAATCTTCGAATAATCACTTGAACTTTGGTTACTTTGCATCATAATCCAGAAAACCCATATCTACACTTGCAACTCAAAATGACAAGTACGATTATGTAAACCCCAAACGGAATAAACAAACTATAATACTTTTAATCGATTTTAAACCACAAAACTTCGAATATACAACCAGAGTCCCAGAGAGCTGCATATACCATACAATTCTATCGACTTCAATCAAATTGTCGGAATTAAAAACACACCTCATCAAGTCAATAGAGAACAACAACTGTGTTGGATGTCAAGTTGTGTTTGTGTGTATTCAATACATGGTGTCTGCTTGTGTTTGTCCGTGTATTTTTGATTGAAAATCTAGTGTTTCGACGGGAGGAAGTAGAGAAACTGATGATGATGATGAGAGAGGCTGGGATACAGAAATAAGGATTGGGGGAGATAACATAATTTAGGTTTAGTTTTTTTATTAATTTGGGTTGGGCTTAAATCTGGGCCGGGTTTCAATAGTTGATGTGGGTCAAAAATGGAATTATTTTTATTTGTTAACGGGCTACTCGTTTACGGCTCGAGTTCGGCTATGCTCGTATTTGTTCGCGAACAACTCGTGTTCGGCTCGTTAGTTAACGAACTCGAGCTCGAACACGTTTTTTTGTTCGATAAAAAAGCTCGGCTCGGCTCGGCTCGGTTCGTCAGAAAAAAATAAAAACTCAGCTCGTTTACATCAAAACTCGGTTCGGCTCGGTTCGTGAACAGCCCTAGAAAGGAAGTTCAACTTCAACTTTTTGTTTTGTTTATTAATATGTAATTGTAATATTTTGTGAAGGCTTTAAATTAAGACTTCAAGTCCTTAACTTTTGAAGTACTTTTTTATCCGTACGTTTTTTACCAAGTGTTAGGAACATTCTTGGTTGACTTGAAAATGTGGATTGTATTTTTAATTTTCAAAATATAAAGTATTTTGAGTACTATGAAAAATATAAATCATAAAATATATAAAAAAAAATCAAGCTCTTAACGAGTCTATCTCGAGCTATCGATCTCGAGCCGAGCTCAAGTCGAACAGTCTTAAGCTCGGCTCGAGCACGTTTTGCTTAACGAACAATTTTCGAGTTCGAACTCGAGTTCGAGTCCTAAACGAGCCGAGTCATATCGAGTTTTTAGCCAGTCGATTACAAATTGTACATGAACAGTTCGGTTCATTTACGGTCCTAGTCTCTCAATGAATCAAAAATTGAATAATTTAAAAGGCATACTTACAAAAATAAATACAAATAGTATTTTGTAAATGGCCTAAAAGCCTTAAACAAACAAGGACCCACCTAGTAGAAAATAATGCCAAAACTATTGTGCAAGATCTTTTTAATAATTAATAATGCACATTGTATGCCTTTTGTATATATTTATTGCAATAACATGGATAGATATATTGGTGAAAGGTCATTACCATGTCTACACAAAGTACAGCAGGCTTTTAAACCAACCAATCTATGTGTGTATTTTAAGGCAAATCAGTAGTCAATTCATTTCATTGACTGCAGATACATACAATTTCAAGTAATATCAATATTTATTGCATATTGGTCCATATAAATCATATTGAATGCCGTTTAGCTCAATGTCACTACCATTTTCTCTAACATTTTGTAGTAATTTTTCAGAATTTTATAAAACCCTTATTAATATAATTTATAGCGAATCAATGGTTGTGGTATCGATTAGAAATTTGTCAAAAAAAATAAATAAATATTAATAGAAAAAATAAATTGAAACAGAAATCGAATAAAATTTTATATTTTAATTTAATTTACAATAAAACACGGTTATTTAACATAAATCAACAATTTAAGTATCGAATCAGCATAATATATTTTAAGAATAAATCGAGAATTTATTTGACAATTTTCGAATAATCGGACAACTTATAATATAACACTAATCGTACAAATTTCCCTTGGCTGCATGTTCTTTTTTACCTTTGTGGAATGGTTGTGCTAGACCATTTATGAAATGTGCATGGTTTTAAAACTAAATTAACATGAAAACTAAGCTATTAAATAGATGAATAATACACTGATTAATAATAGGAAACATTCTTAAGATCAAACAACAACAGATTCTCAAACTACAGAGCCATTTTAATCATAATCAAGTACTGATAACACTATCTACTTAATTAAAACCTAATAGACTTTGCTTGCTGGCACTGATAAATATAATAAGCTAGCTACTACTACCACCCATGCAAACCCTAAACAACCCAAACCCTAGCTAGACCCCTCCACTTCAAGGAAACGGAAGGCCACCAGCAGCACCACCACCAGTCCCCGGAAAGCCACCAATACCACCTAAAGTAGGCATTCCACCAGCTCCACCGAGTGTCGGAAAACCACCAATAGTAGGAAAACCATTACCAGTACCAACAGTTGGAAAACCAGTGCCACTACTAATACCAGGAACAGTAGTGCCAGCACCACCACCTATACCAGGTAAACCACCAGCACCACCACCGATACCCGGTAAACCACCACCTCCACCACCAAGATCTCCACCAGTTCCGGCAGCACCACCAATACCACCAAAAGGCATTCCATTGTTACCAACACCACTATAAACTCCAACTCCACTATAGTTGACAACATTTTTTTCATCACTCACACCATTTTTCGGAACATTTCTTGCTGCATTAGCATTGCATGCTAAAACTGCAACAAGTCAAAATGAGTGTGAAACAAAACCTTGCCATTTTTAGGTAAATATCTAGCTAGAACTACTCTGTTTTCTCTAGTTATATTTAGTAAACATGAAACTCTGAAGAAGTGAGATGTGAGTTGAGAACTGGAGATTGGTTCCTCTTTTAAAAGGCCCTAAAGAGGTACGTATTGTTGGTCACAGTTGAGGGAGCATTTAATGGTTGTAAATACATTTACTAGTACCTAGCTCTTTAAAATGTTTTAGAAGCTGGCTTTTAAATTTGTTTAAGAAAGTATATTTGCTCTCCTATTCTCTTATAAGTAAATGCATTCAACAAATAAATCTTCTTTAATAGATTTATGTCGCACAAATAATTTAATTGACCAACTTCAAGAACATGTATTTGTTAACAATTAATTTAATTATAAGTTGAAGAATGCATGTCCTATAAGTAACTTATTAGACATTACAAACAATGAATTTAGTGACCTCGTGTACTTTACAAGATAAGAACTACTCTATAATTATATGCGTACCCGGAAAATTGACTCCACATTCGAAAACTCGAATCGAAGTTCATGAATTTCAAATATAAACTTATGAATGAATTAAATAATTTGATCCGGATTCAATTTGATTTGATGAAAATTACACCAACCCAAAATTTAACTAAAAATAATTTAAAATTATGTGGCATATAAGCCAATCACAATAGATAATACATTAGTTTATTAGTGCTGAGTAGACAAGCTCATTTCCTACCGCATCAAAGTGGTGGGAAATGAGTCCTAAAAGACCCATTTCCTACCAACGTCGGTAGGAAATGAGATGCACAAAGCTTACTGCGGTATTGCGGTAGGAAATATTTTTCTTAAAACGACGTCGTTTTATGAGTGAAAAACTTGCTGGAAAAAAATGAGGTGGAAAAGTGGGTACATCTTTAGTCATTTCCTACCACCATCGGCAGGTGTACGAAATTGGTAGGAAAAGATCCTTTAACTCAAAAATCGGTAGGAAATGGTTGGTAAAAAATGTGTCGATGGGAAATGTTCTGTAAAAAAAGCTAGTTTTTCTTGTAGTCACATCTGAAGATAACTGAAAATCGATCAAAATTAAAAAACTAATATCCGAAACAAATATGAATTGAAATACAGTTGCTCACTAAACCTAGAAGAAGATACACATTCTATATATTGATTACAAATATTTATCTATTTTCTCACGGTTAAAATTTAAAAACTCATACTCCCTCCGTCCTTTATTGTTTTTTCCCATTTTTACTTTCGTTACTGTTCCTAGTAAGCGATTAAAAATTAATTTACGTCTAATCTATAAGATCAAACATAGTCATGATTTTGTTGGATTCGTATTTATGAGTACTTTAATACAATAAAATTTTTATATTTAATACTAATACAGATTAAAGATATTACAATTAAAAGTGTGCATTGACAAACGTGTCCAAAATAAAGGGGAAACGTTTTTACGGATAGATGAAGTAATTTTTTGATAAATTTAACCCTTAATGTTTGCATTCTTCCTATTTTCAAATCTTACGCGAAGGGCTAGCTAGGGCAGCTTCATATGCATGACAGCTGAAATGGCCTTAATGCCACTGTACCGATCCAAGGATGAATCTTAACATTATACAAATGGCAGCTCATTGGTAGTTGAAAAAATAATTGCAGAGAGTCAGATAATAAGCTAACTGGCTCCGTACAACAATAACTGTAAATTTCATGATTTCTCTGTGCCCAATAGTAACTGCTACCACAGACTACCAGCTCTTCTTTAGTTAAATCCGGCACATGGCCTCTCATTTACCATTACTCTAGTGGTCAATTATTTCAATTTGACATGAGCTTGTTTTTATTATTTCGTTTTCGATAGTTTCAAAATTTTAAGATGTTGTTATTTGTTGCTGCGAGAAGAGATATATCGTTATGAGTGATAAACTTGCTGAAAAAATAACTTGGAAAAGTGGCTCCACCTTCAGCCATTTCCTACAATCGAGTACGGAATTGATAAGAAAACACCCTTTGACTTAAAAGTCAGTAGAAATGGTTGGTAAAAATGTATCATTAGGAAATGTTCGGTAGCAAAAACCCGTTTTTTTGTAGTGTTTAGAAACTCACATTGGATCTAAATTACGAGTTATGCATAGTTGAGGACATGAACTGTGATATGTAACTGAAGGGATGCGATTTGGTCCGGGTCTTCATAGAACATACTAATAACACTAGTGCAGACGCTATCAGCCTACCACACAATGTGATACTCGTCAAGCAATGTTCCAGCTCAGCATAATGGTCAAGACAATAGTTAGTTAGTCTGTAAGAGCACCTTCAATAGTTGGCTGCCCTCAAAGGTCCCAATTTCGCTACATAATCAAAAATATTATATTTAAATTCTCTCTCTTTCATATCATTTTTCGCAGTCATTCTTTCGAAAAACACTCCTATGATTAGCACTCTAAAATGTCAAGTTCATTAATTCAATAAAAAAATGCTTAATAGAAATTTATTAGAGAAATGATATTTTATGCACCATTAAAACAACACTGGGATCACAGACACCACTATTTTATCTAATGTCAACTTTTGACACTCCAATGACATCCCTCAACTCCAATAAAGTTCTAAAAACGGGTGTGAAATCACGTCATGTCACATGACATTAGCACCACTCTTGACACCCCGCATTGGAGTTGCTCTAAGATCTTCCAGCCAGAATTAGATTAGAATTTCTATTCTGGTTATAAACATAATTGTAATCACTTTGTAATTACTTCTTCCTTGAACACAATTTTTACTCTTTCACTTCACAAATTATTAGAACCCGACTCTGCATGATATGTACACATCAAAAATTATAGTTCACAATTTATGATAACAGTAGGGTAACTAGTATACAGTTTGTTGTGAACCCGATCAGTGTCCAAAGATTCTAAATAGACAAATTATTAGAACCCGACTCTGCATGATATGTACACAACACAAATTATAGTTCACAATTTATGATAACAATGGGTAACTAATATACGTTTGTTGTGAACCCGATCAGTGTCCAAAGATTCTAAATAGACAAGATCTCCAGAAATCGGCAATTCGATCGTTTCGTATCATTTTTGTGTCGTGTTATCGTGTCGTGTCCGAAATTGCCGGCTCTAATAAATATGGATCATATACATTTACAACACAAATCTAATTACTTTGGAGTTGCTCTATAATCTTCCTGCCAAAATTAGATAAGAATTTCTACTCTGTTTATAGACATAATTGTAATCACTTTGTAATTACTTCTTCCTTGAATACAATTTTTAAATGGTAGGGTAACTAGTATACGTTTGTTGTGAATCCGATCCGTGTCCAAAGATTCTAAATAGACAAGGTCTCCAAAAACTCAACTCTATAACTATATGATATGTATATGGGCAAATGATGGTTTATGATAAACATTTCTAGTATAAATATGGATCATATACATTTCCAACACAAATGTAATTACTTTGCATGTATTGCGGAAAAAGACCGCGATGTGGTAAAATACGCCAGACAAAACCCTGGTTTATATTAGTTTTTCACCACTAAAACAATCAAATTACTGCCTATTTTTAGACTAATACTAAAGTAGTGGTATTATACAAATAACTATATGTACATTAACCATTCAATGGAGAGAAAAACGCCTGTCCTCTGCATTTGCAAGAAGCTCTCTCTACTTATCCCCATTAAAATTTCACAGAAGCAGAACAAATAAAGCATTAGTCGATAATACACAAGACAAAAGAAGAGTAACCATTAAGAAAGAATGGCTTTGAGATCAGCACTGTCAAATTTGAGCTGCAAGGTTCTTGCCAGTGTCCCCAGAATTGTTAAGGTATATATATCATATTACCTCCATAATTCAGTCATGAGTTTTTTCTAACATGATTAATATTTTTTCGTATATAATTCGATGAGGAACAGCCGAACTGTATCCGCAATACATCAACGTATGACAAAGCTGCAGGGGCTGCAAAACAGGGAGCCAATGAGGCTGCTAAGGTTGGACAACAAGCCAAAGATAAGGCTTCTGCTGCTGCAGGAGAGGTAGTTTTACTTAATTCTCAATATTTACGTGGGACGAGTCTCGTCCTTAATTGAATCATCATATAAAATATATTTTCACACAAAATAAAAAAAATACGTAAATTTGTAATTATACAGAACATCTTCAACCACGTTAGCTACCTGATTGGCTAAAATCTATATATAATAATCGGAATGAGATATATTTTGATTCAATAGTTATCCCCTATTTTAGTTATTAAAAATAAAAATAAATAGTACTCTCTCTGTACCAACCATTTCTTTACACTTTTCTTTTTGAGATGTCTCATCCAATTCTTTACATTTCAAAACTTACCAAAAATAGTAAACGGGTCCCACCACTTTTCCCACTTTTTTTCCTTTTCACACTACTTTTACTACTACTATCTCGTTTTTATACATTAAAAATCAGTGGGTCTCGCTACTTCACACAATTTTCTTCCTCTTTTTCACTACTTTATACATATTTCTTAACCTCCATGCCCAAACCAAACTGTAAACAATTGGTCGGGACGGAGGGAGTATTATGCACATGTTCAACTACTAAATTACTAGATATAGTCTTCTTATCCCGCTAAACTACTACCAAAACTTATCCTACTAATCTACGATCACAGCTTCTTCATAATTTTTTTATTATTTTTGTCATAAATTAATAATTATTATATATTTATATAAATATATTCAAATTAATATATTATTGTAAAATAAAATTTAAAATTTATTTAAATATTAACGAAACCTATGCATCGCACGAGATTTAAGTTAGTAAAAATAATTCGAGTCATTTTCGAAAATGTGGTCTAATCCAATCTTATACGTTATATTGTTCCGGGGTTCCAATTCTCTAAAATAAATGTCACGTAGGATTTAGCTAATGGTTTTGACATGGTTAGAGATGCTCTTACGGTTTTGACATGGTTAGAGATGCTCTTACGTGTTTGCATAACGAATATAGGTGGCCGGAAAAACGAAAGACGCAGCACAGAGTATGAGCGGAGGGAAAGTACAGAAGAATGCGGAAGAAGCATGGGATTCTGTTAAAAACACTACTCAGAAAATCAAAGATACTGTTGTTCGGAAAAGCTGAAGAAGGCAAGGAGTCCGTTAAGAAAAGTGCTGAGAATATCAAACGCAACAAGTAAATGAAATTGCATTCAAGCAAGAGCCCTAATTTTGTATCTAAATTATCATAATAAGTGATGTGTGATCAGCTTTGAGTACATATATAATATACAGTTGTAAAATTGTGAAATTAAAAGTCTGTGGGTCTGTTTGTGTGTAACTTATAAGTCAGACTTATGAGCCCGTAACAGACTGTTTGTCGACCCAATTTATAAGTCGAATTTATAACTTATAAGCTGATAAGTTTTTTTTTTGTCGGTTATAAGCTGATAAGTTGAATGTTAGCAACGACGTACTTTTTTCAACTTATTATGATTTTTTGTTTTTTATTTATTTGAATTTTAAAATATATATTTCGAAATATTAATCTAATATTAATCTAATATTTATCTAATATTAAATTCATGAATTAAGATAATTATATTTAAAAGTTATTTATTTTAGTTCATTTAAGTAAAATAAATCAACTTATAAATAAAATTATCCGAACACTTCCGTAACTAATAAATAATTATTTATTTATCACTTATAAGTCACTTATTTATTTTAAATTATAAATTAATTATTTTAATATTTCTCAAACGCTCACTTATGTGATATGCATATATTTGTTTAATGAATGGTCTTTTACACGCTGGGCCAGAAGTTCATTCAGTAAAAGGATATCGTGAGTAGCAGGCCCGGCCCAGAAGATGAGCCTAATGCATTATAGTCTAGTGAACAAGCTATTGTATTGGGCCACATTATAAGATGGGCATTTTAGTTCTAGCAACTTTTGATGATAAAGATTTTCTTGAAAAATATCACCTTCCTGCTGCTGTTTGCTTTATCTAAGAAATTTTTTAGAAAGTTAATTTAAATTATAAATAATTTATTAAATTTTGAAAAATGCTAAAATCTCCAAAACGGTTTTAAAATCGTCCTTGTGTAAAATGCATACTTAGTAAATTACCTTGATAATTAAATAGGACTGCTCTTAAATTTATGGCCCGGTTGTGAAACTGGATTTCATTTAAAATTCTGGATTTGATCAATTAAGCTGTTTGGGAATTTGGATTTGGATTTCATTTGAAATCCAGGACATTCAAATATTAGTATAAACATGAGAATTTAAAATGACAACTCAAATACTGTCATTTGAAATCCTTCATTTGAAATGAAATGTAAGTTTCCAAACGCCCTTTTAATGTATTCAGATTTTGTTGGATTTCAAATAAAGATGATCGTGGTTCAATTTGAAAACGGATTCGGGTCCTTGCACTGTTGTTAAATTTAATATATTCAGATTTTGTTGGATTTCAAATAAATAAAGATGATCGCGGTTCAATTTGATTCGAATTAGAGGTGAAACTTAAATTATACCATATTCTTCAGTTTTTGGGTGAAGGACAAATTTAGCCTATTTTTACACATAATTGACAAAAATAACCAATTTTTGAAAAGTTAGCCAACTTTAGCCGATGTGATACCCAACTGTCAGTGGAGTATCCACTTTATACAAGATATCCAACTGACAGTGAAGTATCCCATATATGAAATATCTAATTACCAGTGGAGTATCTTATACAAATTGGGATACCCAACTGACAGTGGAGTATTCAATCGGCCAAAATTGGCCACTTTTTTCAAAATAGCTATTTTTGTTAATTTTTTTCAAAAATCGGCTTTTTTTCTCAGTTTTTTAACTTTAGGATTAATCAATTTGTGTCCAGTGATATAATGGATATAAAAAAAACTAATATTATAACTAAAAAAATAAAAAGAGTCCCCACTTGAATGCATTAGCTTTATGCTTCTCTGATGTTAACCTCTCACACTTTTAAGGTCCGGTTCTCATTGCAGGATTGTGGGATTTGTACTTAATAGTCTTTTCCGGATTCGAAATTGAAGGTATGTTGAGAATAATTTATCTTATCTTCTTGGATGACATGTACATGAGTTCGTTCAGAATTCATGATATAACTGAATATTAAAGTACGCGCCAAGTCAAAATCATGTATTGGTTACTTTTCGGTACGTTTTTCGGTATTCGTTTAAAGTATATTTTTATAATATTTTTTATAAAAAAATTCTGAAAAAATGTTTCATGTTTAAATTTTTATTCAAAGAAAATTAAGAAAAAATATTATGGAACCATACTTTATTGAAATCTCGAAATACGTGTAAACAGTGTACGTAAACAATACAGCGGGACGGAGGGAGTGTAATTACAGATGGGTTTGCTTATCTGCTTTTATTGAATTACATTGTGATTTTACCTAAATTGTTAGAAAATAGGTACTTATTATTTAGAGAATGTATGTATTTAGAAAAGAAAAAGAAGAAAGTCAGGGGTTAATGATGCATATATTGTTACTTCTTCTTCCGTCCACTGAATTGTTTACGTTATTTTTCGGCACGCTTTTCAATGCTTGTTTAAAGCATAGTTTCATAATATTATTTTTGAATAAAAGTTTTATGTTTAAATTTTTATTAAAAAAATTGAAAAAATATTATGAAACTATACTTTATAGCAGCCTCAAAATGCGTGCCGAATAGTAACGTAAATATCCGAGTGAGACGGAGTCGGTATTAAAAATTGTAAATCTGAGGGATTTTTGGTAGTGATATTTAACCTCTGTCACATTACATTGAATTCTATATGTTACTTTTCGGTACGCTTTTCAATGCTTATTTAAAACATAATTCCACAATATATTTTTAAATTATTTTTTTTCTGAATAAAAGTTTCATGTTTAAATTTTTATTCAAAATTTTTTTTTGAAAAAAATATTACCGAACTATATTTTATAGAGGTCTCGAAATGCGTGCAAATAGTAAACGTATAGAAATCAACGGGACCGGACGGAGGGAGTCCCATACACATCTATCTATGCCTGTGATTGCAGAAAAGAAATGATGCATGTCAATGTTTTTCCGAATAGTCAATTCAAGGAGCACTGACAAGGAAATGGAATGGTAAACATCCTTTATCAGAATGGTGTGTACGTCTCTGTCATCTAGTCTAATTAGAATGCCAATGTAGGAATTCTTACTAAGTTTTAGTATTATGAATTCTTAACAACTCATGTACATATCAATTGTTTCTACTAAAGTTATGCTTGTCTATGTTAACTTTATCTTAAAAGAGTTTTGAGGAGTATGAAATAGCCAGAAACATGCCCCAGTACTTTTCCATCAACAAAAGCTGGGATTCATTTGTAATTGCTTTATGACCCCAGGGCCACTAAAAGTAGTTTGTACTTCATTTGTAATTTTTGCTTTATATAGTTAAGTTATGTTGGATTTGTATTTTTAAATCCAACTAGTTTGAAACTTATTACTCCTTTAGTCCCGGCCAGTTCTTTACGGTTTTCTTTTTGGATGTATCGTCTAATTATTTATATTCCAAAATTTACCCAAAATAGTTAATGACTCCCACTACTTTCCCATTTTTTCTCCTTTTTCACACTATTTTTACTTAACTATCTCTTTTTATATATTAAAAATCAATAGGTCTCGCCAATTCACCCATTATACAAAACCTACACAGGGGAAGGAGTAGGTGGCTTCACTTTATCACAAAAAGTACTTAAAATTCTTAGCAAGTTATATCATGAATTCTTAAGAACTCATGTACATATAAATTGTCTCTACTAAAGTTATGTTTGTTTATGTTATTTTTATCTTAAAAGAGTTTTGAGGAGTATACAATAGCCAGAAGCATGCCCTACTACTTTTCCATATAATTGCTTTATGCCCACAGGGCCACTAAAAGTCGTTTGTACTTCATTTCTAATTTTTGCTTCATATAGTTAAGTTAGCTTGGATTTGTATTTTTAAATCCAACTTCTTTCAAACTCATTACTCCCTTAGTCCCGGCCATTTCTTTACGGTTTTTTTTAGATGTACCGTCCAATTATTTATATTTCAAAACTTACCAAAAATAATTAATGGATTCCACCACTTTCCCATATTTTCTCCTTTTTCACAGTATTTTTACTTCACTATCTGCTTTTATATATTAAAAATAAATAGGTCCCACCACTGTGCCCATTTCTCTTTCTCTTTTTCCCTATTTTATACATATTTCTTAACCTCCTTATCCAAACCAAACGTAAAGAATTAGCCGGGACGGAAGGAGTATTTACTATCAACCATTTATTTTAATGTTTCTTCTTTTACTGTTGTTGTTTACTGAATACAATATATGTTATTGTAGCTAATAAATATATATTAGACTTTAAACCAGCATTGAAAAACGTGTCGAAACGTAAACAATCTGAGACAGAGGGAGTATTAAATATTAATTTTTATGAATTTGAAATGTTTTAATTGGTGAAATTGCGGAAATACATGGTTTCATCAATATTTATGATGAAAAAATAAATTATAATTTAATAAATCACTTTTTATTATGTGCCCGCGAACCCGTGAAAATCCGAAATTACAATTGTACGTCCGTACAATTATTCAAATCCTGAATAGGGGAGTAGGTAGGTTCACTTTATCTGAAAAAGTAATAATTTTATAAACCAGTTAGACAGTTACGAAACCTAAACTGCTTGCATGTGCGACACGTGTCGCTCGACAACACCATCACAAACTTTCGCTGCGAAAGGCACCTCGGGGGTATAAATTAAAATTAATATCGCATTTTCATCTCCACAACAAAGTCAAATTACAAAGTTTATCTTATCCTTGACACCATCCAACGGCTGAACTTGCTTTGCTTTGTCTGTAACAAACAACATTCTCACCGTTAGATCAGAGTCATCATCAGATACCCTATCGGCAACTCCAAGAGTTGGGTCCAAATTTGGACAGAATCTCGGTCCAAATTTGGACCGAACCCCTCTTCAACTCCAACTGTTTGGTCTAAATTTCGGTTCAAATCTCAAAATATTTATTTAATTATTTTAAGGTCTTATAATAATAAATTTATTATTTTTGTATAATATAAGATATTATCTTTATATTTTATTATTATTATTATTAATTACTTGTTTTATTTTAAAATTAATAATAAATGAATAATAAAATTTTCATTAAACTTCAAATATATATGAAAAATAGTAAACACATTTAGTAATAATTTTTATAATAAAACTGTTAATAAAACATTACATTCAACGTTTTTCATCTCAAAGTCGAGGATCTGAAGATGAACGTCAAGGATATTAAAACAACCTAAATAATTACGAGCAATATTTTGACTATTTTGGAGAAAGTCGATTTAATTTGTCGGACTAAATTAATAATTTAGTTCTCATCGCATTTTCATTTATGTCATGTTTCAAATTAAGTTTTATGTGTTGTAATTTTTATTTTAATGTTTAAATGTATTCGTAATTTGAATTCAAGAAATGCAATGATGTTTATTTAATTACGTTTAAATATTTTTTAATTTAAATTATTATTTAAATAAATAATAATAATATCCTAATATAGGTTAATTGCATTTATAAATATCCGAAATCAAAATTTTATGTAATAAATTAAAAGAAATATATTAAAAATTATTATTTATGAGTATTAAAATATGCATTAACAAACGTGTCCACCACAAATAGGAAACGTTTTTAGGGACGTAGGGAGTATCATTTAGGGTATTGAAATTGGAGGGAGATGTGATGGGAGGAGATGAGAATGGGAGGGAAGTGACCTGGCACCTCTTACAGATATGTAAGGCTTTGACAAATATAGAGAAGCAACTGTAATTATGTATAATTTTTTTACCTAACAGACTTGGGTTGGAGTATGCTTTTTTGATCCCAATAACTAAAAGGAACTGCCACATTGGATTTAGCTAACAAGTATCTCTGGGTTGGAGATGCTCTAATCTTCTTTCTCTAGTATTCTCCGGGCCCATACAGCTGGCTGGTTACTAGATGAAGAGATTTTATTGGTTGGAAGTTTTGATGTGAGGCCCGGGTTGCCTGTGTTTGCTGGTTAAATCGTTAATTCCTCTATCCCATCAAATTCTATACATTACTTTTTAACACGCTTTATAATGTTTGTTTAAAGCATTGCTCCCTGATATTTTTAATGAGAGCTGATGCATGTCTAGTGAACAAGCTACTGTATTGGGCCTCATTATAAGATTTAGTTCTAGCAACTTTTGATGATAAGATTTTCCTGACAAAAATCACCTTCCTGCTGCTGTTTGTTTTATCTAAGGATTTATATTTAAAATTAGTTTGTAGCTTAGTTTAGCAAGCTGACGTTTGCTGACGTCACCCATTTTTGAGCATGCTGATATCGCTCCTGAGTCAACGCCATTTAATACTCTCCATCCCATCAGAATCAGCCACGTGTATTATTAATGTTATTAATGAGAAAACTATTTTCTGTTCAAATTAAGCTTTAAAAAATTCAAAACAAATACTTCCTGGGATCTACAAATTTCAAAAAAAATTGTAAATTTTCAGAGAAAAATATGAAGTACCCAGATCTAAAATAAACAGTACCATGTTTCAAATTTTTCGATTTAATTCATAATTAAATCGATATAGCCCTCGAATCAATAAATCGAATTAAAAATTCATACATGCATCAAAAATTCTAAATTTTTTACCATGAATCTAGATGCATACAACCTTTGCTCTGATATCATTGTTGGGATATATGTATACACGGGAGCGTGGATTACAAATAAAACTCATAAAATCCATATAATCGCATACAAATCGTGAATCGTGAATAAATTGAGGGATCGATTACTAACCTTTAAAAATGATCCAAGAATGATGAACAGAGATCCCTAGCAGCTACTCCTCAAGTGTGAAGTACTCCACCGGTATCCACCAAGAGACTGAAGTAATGAAGGGAGAAAGAGGTTGAGAGAATTAGGGTTGCCTCCTTTTATTTTTTCTTGAAAATTAGGGTTTGGCAAATAGGGTTTATAATGGTATATTTATAGACAAAATTTCAACTGAAAATTTTTCATAAAATTATTTACCCCATATCATGATTAATCTCATTAATCCATTGATTAATAATTAAAATTCCTTTTAATCATTAATTATTTTTCTAAACTCTTTACAAAGTAATTCTCTCCATTATTTAATTTCACAAATTAAATTTTTAATTAATAATATTAAGAAAGCATCTTAATTATTTTATAATAAATTAAATCACATTTAATTAATTATAAAAACTGCCAATCAATCATTTATTTCATAAATAAATACTGACAGACTATTATTAATTTAACTCCTCCACCAATAAATCATTCTCTTTATGGTGTGACCATGTAGGTTCAATATTAAAGCCGGTAGTAGAAATTAATAATAATAAAACCATTTTATTATTATTTATATGAGTTCTTTAATTCATTAAATATAATTAATAAATTAATCATATTTATTTTATATCGTGAGGGATACTTCTCAATATATAGGGACTATCTGAATAATATGAATTCACTGCTTAGAATACCAAGAACCTATTTAGCGAATATTTACCGTACAATAAATTCCTTCTGCCCTACAATGTTCCGATTAAAAACAAGGCATGAATCGCGTGTCAAGTCTACCTAATTTAATCATATGTTTTCCTCTTGAATATGCCTAGTTCAGTTTTATACAAAATAGAAACTTCTTTCTAATTTCATTCACTTTATCTAGAGATTCATGAACTAACATAGGTGGAATGACATAGGACATTCTATTCTTTCACTAGAAGGAGCAGATCCTTTATTGATCATTCACTATCTTCGTGTACAAATTCCTACACAAAGAAGAACCCTTATTATTGTCCCGGGAAACTAAGAACTAAACCAAAGTATAGTTCGGTGTACACAAGATGACTATGATGACCTCAAGTCTAATGACACTTGTACAATTATCACTATGTGAACAACTGCTGGCACGTGAGTGAACTCCATCAGTTGTGCAGCTGTCTGAGTCATGTTCAGTGAACTTATTCTATAATAAACATCTACATACTAACTATAGTGTGAGCACACAAATGTCTATGAGAACAGACATCCTTCATAATGAAGCAAACATAGTATGTACCGATCTTTGCAGATTACTAATTACTAGTTAGCAATCCTATGACCAGTAATCATTTAAGTTTATTATCTTTTAGGTCTCATTATTATGATCTCATCATAATTCATAAAAAGTTTTATTCTAAACTATGGTATATCTTATTTAAACACTTATATAGATAAAACTCGTAATAAAAAAATAAAACAAGCCTTTTATTAATATAATTGAAAACAAACAAATTACATAAAAGTTATTCCTAAATCATCATATATGATTGGACTTAAAACACATCTCTTTCACCTCGATTTACTAAATTAGGTGAAAGGGAATTCTGAATCTCGTTTCGATTTCGATTTACATGCATCAAATTAAAATTGAACTATTTTTTACGATTTTACGGTCCAATTCAAATCATTATCAACCTTAAATTCAAATATATATTCAAATTTTAAAACAACGCCTAAATTAGGAAGATTATATTAATTTACACCCAATATTGTTGAAACTCTACAAATCCTGCAGGTATTTTATAAATTTAATTCTGCATATAATCTAAATTAGCTTCAATTTAAAATGGATGAATAATTAATAATTAATTATTAACTAAATTTCATTTAGTTTAATACATTTTAGAAAATGTTATCAACTATTAAGTCATGTTATTCAATTTTTATTCTTTCTGGCTTATTCTAGGATAAAAAACATCAAATAATGATTACATCATTTAAGTAATCGACTAGTTTACATACATATTCCACATCATCAACTATTTTTTTTCAAAATATGTGACACGTATTTTAAGTTGAATAAAAACATACTTTCATAATTTATTTTTAAAATTTTCTTTTTCTTACTAAACTTCAATTATCAAATTTTTATGTAAAAGAAAAAAATTAAAATATTTAATATAAATATGCTATAAATGAGGGTTAAAATGGGTGTCTACTCCCTATCACCCCAATATATACTTCCTAGGGACAGGGGAGTATAAAATTACAATTGTACATATATACAATTATACAAAACCTAAATAGGGGAAGGAGTAGGTGGCTTCACTTTATCACAAAAAATACTTGGGAATTCTTACTAAGGGCCTGTTTCACAATATATTTATAAGCCACTTACGGTTTGTAAGCCCGTAACAGCTTATCGATGAGTGTTTGTCGATGAGTGTTTGTCGACCCAATTTATAAGCTGAATTTATAACTTATAAGTTGATAAGTTGAAAGTTGGCAGTGACGTATTTTTTTCCAACTTATTTTCATTTTTTCACTTTTTTCTAAAGTTTTGATTTTAAAATATAAATTTTTAAATATTTACTAATTTAAGATTCATGAACTAGGATAATTGTATTTAATAATTATTTGTTTTAATTTATTTAAGTAAAAAAACTTCTAAGCTTATAAGTAAATTTATCCAACACTTATAGAAATTATAAATATTTATCAATTTATCACTTATTTCGCACTTAATCATTTTAAGTTATAAATTACTTATTTTAAGATTTTCGGAACGGTAACTAAGTTATATCATGAATTCTTAACAACTCATGTACATATAAATTGTTTCTACTAAAGTTATGCTTGTTTATGTTATTTTTATCTTAAAAGAGTATTGAGGAGTATACAATAGCCAGAAGCATGCCCTGCTACTTTTCCATATAATTGCTTTATGCCCACAGGGCCACTAAAAGTCGTTTGTACTTCATTTCTAATTTTTGCTTCATATAGTTAAGTTAGCTTGGATTTGTATTTTTAAATTCAACTAGTTCCAAATTTATTATTTACTAGCAACCATTTATTTTAATATTTCTTCTTTTACTGTTGTTGTTTACTGAATACAATATATGTTATTGTAGCTAATAAATATATATTAGATTTTAATTATATAAATTCTAAAATTGTACATACTGTGCTTTAGATACTGTGATTTCAACATTTAAGTAATCGACTAGTCTACAGCCATATACCACACCTTCAACTGTCTGATATAAAATTTTCAGGGTACTATGTACCCATAACATATACTCCCTCCTTCCCATTGAGATATTTACGTTAGTATTCGGCACGCATTTCGCGAGACTTCTATAAAATATAATTTTATAATGTTTTTTCATTTTTTTTGAATAAAAGTTTAAATATAAAAATTTTATTCAATTTTTTTTTGAAAAATATTATGAAATTATAATTTAAACGAGCATTGAAAAAGCATGTCGAAAAGTAACGTAAATAATCTGGGACGGAGAGAGTATTAAATATTAATTTTTATGAATTTGAAATGTTTTTTATTGGTAAAATTGCGTAAATACAAAATTTTATCAATATTTATAATAAAAAAATCAATTAAAATTTAACATATCACTTCTTATTAGGGGTGTACGCAGTTCGGATCGGATCGGTTTTGGGGTAAAAGTCGAACCAAACCGTGAAGACCGGTTTTAGAAAATTGTCATCCGCAACCGTGCATTTGCGGTTGCTGTTAACCGCGTCAATTGCGGTTGCGAATTTGCGGTTATTGCATATCGGTTTGCGGTTCAACCCCTTATTTTAAAATAATTAATAATTTACAAAAAATTAAATTCGGAATATTAAAAAATTGAAGTTTAAGTTACCTGATAAATTACATTAAAAAAATTAAATAAACTAATGCTCCGTGTAGAGCAAGGATATTAAAAACATACAAAAATGTGGAGGCGAGAGAAAAGAAAAACGAAAAGTATAAAAAAAAAATTACATGTTGATTATATTTTTCATTTGTTTGGTTATATATCTTATAATGATTGTGAATCTTATGAATGATGTCTTAACATTAATCTAAGATTAGTTAATAAATGTGTATATTTACTAATTTATATGATATCAACTACATTTTTCAAAATATAATTTATTATAAATATATGTTGCGAGTTGCGGTTGCGATTTTGCGATTTTCAAGAATTTAAAACCGCATCAAAACCGCGAATGAGCGATTTTTAAAATTTGAATCCACAACCAATTCATATTTCGCGATTATCCACAAATACGGTTCGGTTGCGAGCGGTTGAGCGGTTAGACGCGGTTGAACGGCTTAATCGGTACAACCCTACTCCTTATTAGGGAAAATCCGAAATTACAATTGTACGTCCGTACAATTATTTAAAACCTGAATAGGGGGAGTAGGGTAGGTTCACTTTATCTGAAAAAGTAATAATTTTATAAACCAGTTAGACAGTTACGAAACCTAAAATGCATGCATGTGCGACGCGTGTCGCTCTACAACACCAGCACAAACTTTCGATACCAAAGGCACCTCGGGGGTATAAATTAATACTAGATACTTTAGTTGTTTTTTTCAAAATTGTCAATCAAATTTAATTAAAATTTAATTTTAATAATAAATACAATGAATAATATATTTATTATATATATGTTATTAGAATTTTATAATATTTTTATTATAATATATTGGTGATTTCTTTTCAAATTCATTTATTTTTTATGGTCATTAACTTTTTTCATTATTTTTAAAATCAAAAAATGAAAACTTCAAATATAGATATTTGTAACATTAATAATTTCAAGGAGGAAATTTAAAATATGTTATTTTTAAAAGATTTAATTATAACATGTTTACAAAAGTTTTAGCTCTTATTTTTAATTAAATCATTTTTCTTTTTCTTAAAAGTTAATATTTGTCAATAAATTAATCTTTAATTATTTCAAACCACATTATTTTGTGAAATTTTAGATTTTTTAGATTGTATATTGTTATTTATTATTATACTCATACTATTTACTTGACATCGTTAATTACTATCCTTTTACTATTTTTACTCCTTTTTTATATTTTTAAAAATATTAATTTCAATTAACTTTAACTTGACTTGTGAGATAGGTTACATATACAAATATATAGACACATAATTAGTTTATTTCACAATTTTTTTTTGTTTTCAAATAAACAATGCTTTTGTCTCCTAAATGTACTTTTAAAAAATTTTCGTTCAGTTTTTATATTTTTAGGCATTATGATTTATTTTGGTCTTGTGTTAAATTAATATCTTTAGAACAATGATATAGTAGAAATTAATTTGATTATATTTATTTTGCAAAAAAGTGAGTAGCTAGAAATATCTATGCTTATTTTTTGTAATTTATTAAATAACATGTTATATCTTTATTTGTAAATTATGACAATGTAAAAGTACTTTTAATTTTTTTTGTTCAACTTTTATATTTCTAAGGAAATATATATATATATATATTGTGTGTTTAGTTATTATTTATTTATTATTTATTATTTGTTTTGTGGGGTTATATAAATTTATTTTGATTTTATGTTAAATTAATTTCTTTAGAACAATTATATAGTAGAGATTAATTTCATTAAAAAGACTATTTAAAAGTGAGTATCTAGAAATATCTATTTTTATTGTTAGTAATCTATTTAATAATATTTTATATCTTTATTTGTAAATTATGACATTATAAATGATTATGATAACAATTTGAAACTTTCTTTTATAGTAATATATAGGCACATAATTAGTTTGAAATCACTTTTTTTTGTTTTTAAAGAAACTATACTTTTGTCTCCTAAATGCGCTTTTTAAATTTTTTGGTTCAATTTTTATGTTTTTAGGTAATATGATTTATTTTGGTCTTGTGTTAAAATAATATCTTTACAACAATGATATAATAGAAATTAATTTGATTATAAAAACTCCTTTTCTGTTAAGTCCTCTTTATTTATTTTGTATAAAAGTGAGTACTTAGAAATATCTATTTTTATTTTTTGTAATTAATTAAATAACATGTTATATCTTTATTTGTAAATTATGACATTGTAAAAGTACTTTTAAATTTATTTGTAAATTATTACATTGTAAAGGTACTTTTAAATTTTTTGGTTCAACTTTTATATTTCTAGGGATATATATATATATATATTGTGTTTAGTTATTATTCATTTATTATTTATTATTTATTTTGTGGGGTTATATAAATTTATTTTGATCTTATGTTAAATTAACTTTTTAGAACAATTATATAGTAGAAATTAATTTCATTAAAAAGACTAGTGAGTATCTAGAAATATCTATTTTTATTGTTAGTAATTTATTAAATAATATTTTATATCTTTATTTTTAATTTATGACATTGTAAATGATTATGATAACAATTTGAAACTTTCTTTTATAGTAATATATAGACACATAATTAGTTTTATTTCACATTTTTTTTAAAGAAACTATACTTTTGTCTCCTAAATGTACTTTTAAAATTTCTTGGTTCAATTTTTATATTTTTAGGTAATATGATTTATTTTGGTCTTATGTTAAATTAATTTCTTTAGAAGAATTATATAGTAGAAATTAATTTTATTAAAAAGACTACTTAAAAGTGAGTATCTAGAAATATCTATTTTTATTGTTAGTAATTTATTAAATAATATTTTATATCTTTATTTTTAAATTACGACATTGTAAATGATTATGATAACAATTTGAAACTTTCTTTTATAGTAATATATAGACACATAATTTGTTTTATTTTACATTTTTTTTTGTTTTCAAAAAAACTATACTTTTGTCTTCTAAATGTACTTTTAAAAATTTTTGGTTCAATTTTTATGTTTTTAGGTAATATGATTTATTTTGGTCTTATGTTAAATTAAAATCTTTAAAATAATGATATAGTAGAAATTAATTTGAATATAAAAACTCTTTTTTTGTTAAGTCCTGTTTATTTATTTGTATAAAAGTGAGTAGTTAGAAATATCCATTATAACATTATAAATAATTATGATAATAATTTAAAACTTGTGGTCATATTTTTTTTATATTGACAATATCATAGTATTGTACCACATTAACAACCTTACACAAATAATATATATGATATAATTCGTTTTGTCTCGTTCATTTCTATAAATTTTCCTCATTTTTTTGATTCTATACATTTTAAACTTAATTACTAAAAATAGTAAAAAATTAATAATATAAAAATTAACTTTATCCATTAAATATTGATTGCTCACAACACTTTACCCAAATTTATACTTTTTTTTATTAAATTATACTTATTCCTTTATCTCATCCTAGTATCTTATCAAAATTATCAAAAATAACATTATTTACTAATATATCATGTCCTCCGTACCCAACCCATTTGTATAAAATGACCCAGACTCAAGGAGTATCGCATTTTCATCTCCGCAACAAAGTCAAATTACAAAGTTTATCTTATCCTTGACCACCATCCAACGGCTGAACTTGCTTTGCTTTGTCTGTAACAAACAACATTCTCACCCTTATATCAGAGTCATCATCAGAGTCTCAACAGATACCCTACTATTCTTTCTTTCTCTAGTATTCTCTGGGCTCATACAGCTGGCTAATTACTAAATGAAGAGATTTTATTGGTTGGAAGCTTTGATATGGCCCTGGTTGCCTTTGATAGCTAAATCGGTAGTTTCTCAATCCCATCAAATTCTATTACATTATTTTTTAACATATTTTTCAATCTTTGTTTAGAATTTTCAATCTTTGTTTCAAATTCTATAATATTTTAAATTCTTTTTTTTAATAAAAGTTTTATGTCTAAACTTTTATTCAAAAAAAAACATGATACGCATTACTGATCATGCGTATCATGTATTGGAAAGTCATGATATGCATCTCATTAATGTGCATCCAAAATTATTTTTTTTTAAAATTATTTTGAATTTTTTTACACAAATTACCAATTTCTAAAATCCGTATTAGTAATATCCGATTTTAAAATACGTATTTGATAGATATTTTTGGCCAGATATTTCAAAAAATGGTATTTTTATCACAAACTTTTAAAAAGTATGGAATCCCATTCGAAATGAACAGCAATTCATTTGATTCAGCCACCGACAACCGAACCAAATTCTGTGAAAATAATAATGACACACAGATGACATTAGAAACACGAGGCGGTTCGAAACACGAGGCGGTTATGTTTATCCAAACTGAGGATGCATGTAATATAATAATGTAATAATATAAGTAAGTGGATACCTTGTTTTGCTTCGCCTGTTTTCCCTCAAACCACCCCTCTCCCTCTCTCTCTGCTTAACTCATCATCTTATGTCTGTCCATCTCTATCCTTAACTAGTCATCCTCCCTCCGTCCGTCCCGAACAATTGTTTATACTCCCTCCCAGATGTTAACATTTAGATTGGACTCGGAATTTAAGAAAAATGATAAAGTAGTGGAGAAAAGTTAAAAAAAAGAATAAAGTAGTGGGACCAATTAATATTATATGTATAAAGTGGATATAGTAGATTGAAGTAGTAGATGTGGTTATTTTAAAAATTATAAAAACTTTACTATTTTTGGAAAATTTTGAAATGTAAATAATTGGAAGGGACTTCCAAAAAAGAAAAATGTAAACAAATGGGAGGGACAGAGGCAGTATGCGGTTTGGACACGGAGGTTAAGAAATATGTATAAAGTAGTGAAAAAGAGAAAGAAAAGTGAGTAAGGTAGTGAGACTTATTGATTTTTAATGTATAAAAAGGAGATATTAGAGTAAAAATAGTGGGAAAAAAAAGCTAAAAAATGGTGGGACACATTTACTATTTTTTGTTAGTTTCGCTGCGCCTGTTTTCCCTCAAACCACCTCTCTCTCTCTGCTTAACTCATCATCTTATGTCTGTCCATCTCTATCCTCAAATAGTCATGGACTCTCTCCGTCCCGATCAATTGTTTATATTTGGTTTGGACTCGGAGATTAAAAAATATGTATAAATAAATGAAGAAGAGAAAAAAAAAGTGAGTAAAGTAATGATATTTATTGATTTTTAATGTATAAAAAGGATATAGTGGAGTAAAAATAATATCAAAAAAGAAAAAAAGAGTGGAAAAATGGTGGGACCCATTTACAATTTTTGGTAAGTTTTGCAATGTAAAGAATTGGATGAGACATCATAAAAAGAAAAGTGTAATGAAATGGTTGAGAGGGAGGGAGTATATTTTTATAGTATCATTTATTAATTATTCATTTTAAACCCATGTTCCCGCTCAAATTAATTAATTTTATTTTAGAATAAATGAAATTCAAGTAGTATTTATGATCGGTAATATTTAACTTATCTCAAAATTAATGATAAATCTGTTATTCCTAACAAAATAGTGCTAGAATTAAAAACATTACAGAAAATTGTTCCAAAATAATGCAACATATGCTATAGTACGAAATAATTTGACGTATTATTAATGTGAATGCAACCTAAGTTTTTGTTTAATATTATTGTAATAAATCAAATTTTGTCACGTATTATTTTGAAACGGATTTGAAAATTAATTCTATATCTCTGACATTTTTCTCCTTGGAATTTAATATTTAAAGAGTAATTTTAATTAGAATTCATAAAACCGACATTAAAATATAAAACAAATTTGTAAATGTTATACATTTCTTAAAAGTAAGAGGTTGTTCAACATCATTTTTAATATCTTAAAATTTTAAATATTATTAGTATTTATCTGATTCAAATTTGACCCTCGGTCACCCTTTAATATCATAAAATTTTACATAAGCCTAATACACAATTCCTAAGTTCGAGTTTTGGACGTTAAAAATATTTTAGATAGACTGGTTATTGAGTAAAATATTCGATATAAAATATATTTTTAAATTATTAAATTCGAATTTTGGATATTAAAAATATTTTAGATGGGGCCTTATACTCCCTCCGCCTCTAAAAACGTTTCCTATTTATGTTGGACACGTTTGTCGATGCACATTTTTAATTGTTAATATCTTTAATTTTGTAATAGTTTTAAATATAAAATTTTTATTGTATTAAAATACTCATAAAAAGGAATGCAACAAAATCATTTATGATTATGTTTGATACTCCCTCCCTTCCTAAATGTTTTGTCTCTTTTAACTTTTTGTACTGTTCATAATAAGCGATTGACTACTAATTTACGTTTAATATATAAGATCAAATATAATCACGAGTGATTTTGTTGGATTCGTATTTATGAGTATTTTAATACAATGAAATTTTTATATTTAATACTAATATCAAATTAAAGATATTAACAATTAAAAGTTTGTATTGACAAACGTGTCCAACACAAATATGAAATATTTTTAAGAACGGAGGAAGTATTATAAATTAGACGTAAATTATGAGTCAATTACTGCTTTACCTGAAGACTAAAAAAGTCAAAAGTGGAAACGTCTTTAAGGGGACGGAGAGAGTAGTAAAGAAACAATAAAATAATACGGAGTACTTCCGGGGAGTGCTTATAGTTTAGTTAGTAAAGAAGAATAAAATATTACGGAGTACTAAGTACTTCTAAAGAGTACTTCCAACTCCAAGGACACCGGAACTCTTCTTGGTCCATTGATATAGTATTTTACACACACACATCCATAAAAACACAAGGTTGTTGAGAGTTTGAGAGGTGTTCTTGAAAAAGCTCCTTTCTTTGGGTATCCTTCAACATGAAGATTTCCAGATTCTTGTCTCCTGCTTCTTCTCATCTGTTCATCTAGAGAGGTTGTGTTCATCTTCTACTTAATAGTTACAGCTTTATTTGTTTGTTTGTTGTTGTGCAAGTACATATATACTATAGATGTGTGTTAAATAATTGTAAAGTACGGATTAGGTTACACAGGTCGCTTTCTTGATGATTTGTTGTATATTGATTAGTAGTTTAATTAGTACTCTTTGCTTGCTAATGAATTAACCAAATCTTTGCCCTTATTCAGATGCTATATGTTGCTTGTTTGTACCTACTTGTTTGAAGAAGAAAGATTTTTGATATAGTTCCTACCAACACAACACACCTGTCTTTAATTATCTTGTTTCCTTAATATATATCATACATAACCCCCAAACCTTGTAACTCTATCTTGATTTTCCTTCGCTTCCGTGCTGCGTCAGTTAGCTAGATATATGTACATATTTCTATTTATTTGAAGATAAGGATGAAAGGAGAACATAGAGATGATGTTCATGAAAAGAATAGGAACCGGACTTATAATTATAAGATGATGGGGACTATCTGTGAAACGGAGATGTGGCGTGGGAGTGAGCAAGAGGAGGATCTGATAGCTGATTCTTCGATTTTTTACAATGTTTTTCCAACACTTGGTGATTTTCCATGCATGTCTTCGACCTCATCTTCATCTTCAACTCCTGCCTTGACTAAGCATCTTGTTTCGCCGAATTCGTCGACGTCTTCGGCTTCTTCTGCAGTGATGAAGTCAGATGTGAGCCAGGAGCAGCAAGGGTTGAAGAGGGTTGAGTATGAGGTGGATGGTGAGGATTCCGCTTTATCGTGCACGGGTGGTAGTGGTGGGATGGAGTATGTGAATTGCATGGATGTGATGCAGGATTTTGGATATATGGATTTGATTGAAAATGGGAATGATATGTGGGATCCGTCTTCGATTTTTCAGGATGATGAAAATCAAGTAGAGAATCAAGGAGGTTTAAAACCAGATCCGGAAAATGGAGAAGATGGAAGTTGTTATATGATTGGAAGGGGAAAGGAAGTTGTTGAGGACAAGATGGGTGTAGATGAACTTGGAGTTATGTTCTTTGAGTGGCTAAAGATAAATAAAGAGCACATTTCTGCTGAGGATATGAAGAAGATTAAGTTTAAAAAAGCGACAATTGAGTGCGCTTATAAGCGTATGGGATATACAAAAGAAGGAAAAAAACAGCTCATCAAACTGATTCTTGAGTGGGTTGAGCAGTTTCATCTTTCGAAAAAATGGAGCCAAGAGGAGGCTGCAGCTGTGGAAGCTGCTAGTTCACATCAAGATTCCTGTCAATATCAAGAACCGAGTCCGAATCCTAACCCTAACCCTAAACCTGAATTTATAAATTTCATTCCAACTCCAGATCCTAATGCTTGTATGTGGATTCCTATGACTCAAACTGGTATTGATCCAGAGATGGTAATGCCTGCTGTGTCGGCCACACCTGCGGTGGCTTATCATCAGTACCCTTTTGTTGGTGGTGCAAATGTTGCTCCAATGAATTGTCAGCCTTATGCTCCTCAGATGCCGCAAACTGAATATCAAATGCTTGAGTCTGCGCGGTCATGGCCACGGTCACAGTTTGTTTTGGCCCCTCAGCAGTATAATTGGTTTACTTATCAAAATGCTAATTTCGTTCCAATTGCACCGAGGCCTGTTGCACCTGTCTACAGAGAACAGTATCCATCTCAAGTTTATGATGGAACTGATAAAAGTGAGGGTGTAGCGAGGTTGCCTCCTTCTGCTACCAAGGAAGCTAGGAAGAAGAGAATGGCTCGGAAGAAAGGAGGTTCATTTCACCGCCAACATCCGCACCAAAATCAGATTCAGAAGGGTGATTCACCACAACAAAGTAATGAAGGGAAGCTTGGTGCAGAGAAGTGCACCAACAACATCGTCGGACAATCCAGCCCTGTCAATGGGCTCTACTGGCCTCCTATTGGTACTTCGAAATTCCCACAGCCTCCTATGAAAGCACAATCACCACAACTGGAGGGTCATCTTGGTTGCTCGACCTTGCCACTAGTACAAGCACAGAGTAATCGTCCACTGGCACAATCAGACAGGGGAGGAAAGCAACAAAAGAAACAGGTAGTTGCATTTGATAAATTATCTTCAGGCAGTACAAGGTAGGGTGTTGTAGTTTGTATATAAATATGTTCTTGTATTCGTCTAGGGATCTAAAGGTGAGAACAACTTGAAATTTTTGTTACAAAAGGTGTTGAAGCAGAGTGATGTCAGTAATCTCGGAAGAATTGTCTTGCCTAAAGTAAGTGCACATAATCTTCAAATTTGTTTCAGAGTTAGCATGGTTCCTTTCCAAATATAAAATTATTCTAACGTGTGATTAATGCAAATCAGAAAGAAGCTGAAACACAGCTTCCACAACTGGAAGAAAGAGATGGCATACCAATTGTCATTGAAGATATAGCCACTTCAAAGGTGTGGAACTTGCGCTACAGGTATAATACACATACGTAGACTGCAATTTGAATTGCATTTCCTGTTCGGTTTTTTACTAATTGTACTAATTACATTTCTGTTGTTTTTGAATCGCTGAGTCTCAGATTCTGGCCAAATAACAAAAGCAGGATGTATGTCCTTGAGAATACAGGTACTAACGTCTTCAGATTGCCATCAATTATATTAGTAGTGCTCCGGACTTACGATTTTTCTTTTGTCTGTACAGGAGAGTTTGTGAAAGAAAATGGACTCCAAGAGGGAGATTTCATAGTCCTCTATTCCGACATCAGATACAACAAATATGTACAAACACTAATTTACTGCCATAATCGTCTAAATATGGCCATTGTTCTGCACTTGCTTGTGTTATTAGAATTTTTCTTACAAGTACTTAAATCTCTAATATACACAGCTTATAAGAGGAGTGAAGGTAAGGGAACCTTCGAAAGGGAAATTTGAGGTCAAAACGACAAGGAAAAACCAATACACCTATGGAGCTGGTATCGACATTCATCTACCTGCACCATCCAAATTGAACGATCAGTGAAGTGATCGAATCATAACGAGACGACAAAATGTTCCTATATAAATGTTCAATTAGCAGTACTATGTACATTGTCTAAGCTGATTGTTTATTGTCTAAGCCGATTTTCTAATGGCTTTTCAGCCAAAAGTACTACTAGAGCTAGTGAAGATTCGCATCAACCGTAACTCAGCGAAACGTACTCGTGATTGAGCTACTAACGATTGAGCTGGAAATGCGCGACACCAACTTGGTTTCGGAACTTAGGTATCTAAATTCTTATGTATACAGGAAAGTCTGTAATATGCTTAGGGTTTGTTCTGTGAAGTGGTTTCTGGAGTTATCATCTCTGTACTGTGACCAGTGTTATATTAGTGTAATATTATGATAGTTGTGTATGTTTGCTCTTTGTAACTGTTTTGATGGACTCTACCGTCCGGTATTTGATATGTAGTCGCAGAATTCTCGGGACAAAAATTCGATGCAACTTATTATTTGAGGAGCGAAGTTATATTTGTTAGACAGATGCTCATTTGTAACTATTTCGGGCTTAAGGAAGTTAGTTGTAAGTCGCGTTATTCAAAAAAAGTTAAATAAGTCTAATTATTAAAAAAAAAGGTTAAATTTTTATTGATGATGAGAAATTCAACGAAGTTTTTCTGTTTTACAATAATTATACAGTTTTCCTTTTATATTTTTGTTTATTATAGTGGTAATATTACCGAATTTAAATCAAATAGGAAATTGGATATCTAGATGAAAAATCAATATTGTCCTATATATTGAACTCAACAAAAATATCAAAGTGATCACTCATTTCATCCAAATGTATTAAAAATGTCATTACTTTCTAATTTGATTCAATTTTCAAAAAAGTTTGATTCAATTTGATTACTAATTTGAAATTTTGTATCAATTTAGTCATTGACATATAAATTTTTTGATACTCTCTTAATCTCATATTTACGTGTCTTTGTTTTGACTAGTCCATGATCAACTTTTTTATATTTTGATTGTAAATTACACTTTATTTATAATTAAATATGATTTAAAACTTGTATCATTAAAAAATATATCTAATCCTATTCAAAAAGTATTCTTCAATATTTTAAAGTAACATATAAATTTATCTTAATTGTCGGTAAAAGTGTGGTCAGTTTTACTACATAATAGTCAAAACAAGACACGATGGAGAGAGTATAAATTTTTAAATTAGTGATCAAATTAAATCAAATTAGAAAGTAATAATATATTTGATATATTTGGATGAAACGAGTTATAAACTTGATATTTTTCCCAATTAAACTCTATCCAGGATTATACTTTGGCAATAATTTTTTTTCTTTCTTGAAGCATGGATATTAAAACTACATCAAATTGGTCTGATCTTCCCAGTGATATTCTAATTGCTATTGCTCGGAGATTAAGTTGGTGGGATATTATGAGGTTCGTGGAGTAATGCGATTAAAGTTCGTGATTGGAGTCTATTAGAATTTGTCCAACTCGAGCTTCAAATTACTCGACTCGTTAAATTTGGAAGTCTTATCAAATATTTACTGTTTTTAAGAATTCGTCTAACTCGAGCTTCAAATTACTCGACTCGTTAAATTTGGGATTCTTATCAAATATTTAATGTTTTTAATTTATTTTAGTAAAAATATTTTTTTGGTATGATTTAATATTTAATTTATATTAATTTATATATTTAATCAAATCAAACTCGAGTTTAACCAATCATATTTTAAGCTTTTGCCAAATAAAAATGGATTCTATCTTTCGACCCGAACTAGAGTCAATCGAACTTTTTACGAACCGAGTTTCGAGCTTAAAATTTAAGGTTCGGTTAAATACGAGTCAAGCCGAGCTTCTAACTTAAAATTTAAGGTTCAATTAAACTCGAGTGCAGACTGAACATTTTTAATCGAGCTCGAGCCGAGTCTGGCAGTATTCGGCTCGATTACACCCCTAGTTAGAACTAATCTGATGCACTGGGTTAGAACTCTCTACTGATGCCGGGACTATACATAAGGGATAAAATTTTTATTTGTTTACCGTACCAGTATAATACCTAACCCGTATGTATCATTGTTTAAGCACGAAAATTAACAATTGTTTAAGCATGTATATTAAGATCCTACTTCAAACTGGTCTGATCTTCCCATTGATGTTCTAATTGCCATTGCGCGGAGATTAAGTTGTGAGGATTGTATCAGGTTCACGTGATTGGAGTAAGCTTAGCGAGAATATTCTTATGGAAATTTCTTGGAAGTTATGTCGTAAGGATTCTATCAGGAGTACAGCTGTGTGTAAATGGTGGAAAATTGTGATTGAGGATGGTGAGTGGGAGCTAGCTTGGATGGTCATGAACTCATAGTACTTGTCCGCGTCAATTTCGGTTGCGGGTAATCGGAACGTACGGATCAACCAAGTACGGATTAAGTTTGTCGATTTCGGATACTCGGATTGAATCAACCTAATACTCCCTCCATCTCGTAATACGTTTCTTATTTTGACTTCTGACACTATTCATGGTAAGCGATTGACTATTAATTTACGTCTAATCTATAAGATCAAATATAGTCCTGAGTGATCTTGTTGAATTCGTATTTATGAGTATTTTAATAAAATGAAATTTTTATATTTAATACTAATACGAAATTAAAGATATTAAGAATCAAAAGTGTGCATTGACAAACGTGTCCAACAACAATAGAAAATGTTTTCAGGGACGGAGGGAGTAGTAAAGAAGAATAAACGTGTTTAACACAAATAGGAAACGTTTTCGGGAGCAGTAAAGAAGAATAAAATAATACGGAGTAGTAAGTACTTCCGGGGAGTACTTCCAACTCCAAGGACACCGGAGCTCTTCTTGGTCCATTGATACAGTACACATCTATAAAAACACAAGGTTGTTGAGAGTTTGAGAGGTGTTCTCGAAAAAGCTCCTTTCTTTGGGCATCCTTCAACATGAAGATTTCCAGATTCTTGTCTCCTGCTTCTTCTCATCTGTTCATCTAGAGAGGTTGTGTTCATCTTCTACTTAATAGTTACAGCTTTATTTGTTTGTTTGTTGTTGTGCAAGTACATATATACTATAGATGTGTGTTAAATAATTGTAAAGTACGGATTAGGTTACACAAGTCGCTTTCTTGATGATTTGTTGTATATTGATTAGTAGTTTAATTAGTACTCTTTGCTTGCTAATGAAATAACCAAATCTTTGCCCTTATTCAGATGCTATATGTTGCTTGTTTGTACCTACTTGTTTGAAGAAGAAAGATTTTTGATATAGTTCCTACCAACACAACACACCTGTCTTTAATTATCTTGTTTCCTTAATATATATCATACATAACCCCCAAACCTTGTAACTCTATCTTGATTTTCCTTCGCTTCCGTGCTGCGTCAGTTAGCTAGACATATGTACATATTTCTATTTATTTGAAGATAAGGATGAAAGGAGAACATAGAGATGATGTTCATGAAAAGAATAGGAACCGGACTTATAATTATGAGATGATGGGGACTATCTGTGAAACGGAGATGTGGCGTGGGAGTGAGCAAGAGGAGGATCTGATAGCTGATTCTTCGATTTTTTACAATGTTTTTCCAACACTTGGTGATTTTCCATGCATGTCTTCGACCTCATCTTCATCTTCAACTCCTGCCTTGACTAAGCATCTTGTTTCGCCGAATTCGTCGACGTCTTCGGCTTCTTCTGCAGTGATGAAGTCAGATGTGAGCCAGGAGCAGCAAGGGTTGAAGAGGGTTGAGTATGAGGTGGATGGTGAGGATTCCGCTTTATCGTGCACGGGTGGTAGTGGTGGGATGGAGTATGTGAATTACATGGATGTGATGCAGGATTTTGGATATATGGATTTGATTGAAAATGGGAATGATATGTGGGATCCGTCTTCGATTTTTCAGGATGATGAAAATCAAGTAAAGAATCAAGGAGGTTTGAAACCAGAGCCGGAAAATGGAGAAGATGGAAGTTGTTATATGATTGAAAGGGGAAAGGAAGTTTTTGAGGACAAGATGGGTGTAGATGAACTTGGAGTTATGTTCTTTGAGTGGCTAAAGATATACAAAAGAAGGAAAAAAACAGCTCATCAAACTGATTCTTGAGTGGGTTGAGCAGTTTCAGCTTTCGAAAAAATGGAGCCAAGAGGAGGCTGCAGCTGTGGAAGCTGCTAGTCCTGTCAATATCAAGAACCGAGTCCGAATCCTAACCCTAACCCTAAACCTGAGTTTATAAATTTCATTCCAACTCCAGATCCTAATGCTTGTATGTGGATTCCTATGACTCAAACTGGTATTGATCCAGAGATGGTAATGCCTGCTGTGTCGGCCACACCTGCGGTGGCTTATCATCAGTACCCTTTTGTTGGTGGTGCAAATGTTGCTCCAATGAATTGTCAGCCTTATGCTCCTCAGATGCCGCAAACTGAATATCAAATGCTTGAGTCTGCGCGGTCATGGCCACGGTCACAGTTTGTTTTGGCCCCTCAGCAGTATAATTGGTTTACTGATCGAAATGCTAATTTCGTTCCAATTGCACGGCAGCCTGTTGCACCTGTCTACAGAGAACAGTATCCATCTCAAGTTTATGATGGAACTAATAAAAGTGAGGGTGTAGCGAGGTTGCCTCCTTCTGCTACCAAGGAAGCTAGGAAGAAGAGAATGGCTCGGAAGAAACGAGGTTCATTTCACCGCCAACATCCGCACCAAAATCAGATTCAGAAGGGTGATTCACCACAACAAAGTAATGAAGGGAAGCTTGGTGCAGAGAAGTGCACCAACAACATCGTCGGACAATCCAGCCGTCAATTGGCTCTACTGGCCTCCTATTGGTACTTCGAAATTCCCACAGCCTCCTATGAAAGCACAATCACCACAACTGGAGGGTCATCTTGGTTGCTCGACCTTGCCACTAGTACAAGCACAGAGTAATCGTCCACTGGCACAATCAGACAGGAGAGGAAAGCAACAAAAGAAACAGGTAGTTGCATTTGATAAATTATCTTCAGGCAGTACAAGATAGGGTCTTGTAGTTTGTATATAAATATGTTCTTGTATTCGTCTAGGGATCTAAAGGTGAGAACAACTTGAAATTTTTGTTACAAAAGGTGTTGAAGCAGAGTGATGTCAGTAATCTCGGAAGAATTGTCTTGCCTAAAGTAAGTGCACATAATCTTCAAATTTGTTTCAGAGTTAGCATGGTTCCTTTCCAAATATAAAATTATTCTAACGTGTGATTAATGCAAATCAGAAAGAAGCTGAAACACAGCTTCCACAACTGGAAGAAAGAGATGGCATACCAATTGTCATTGAAGATATAGCCACTTCAAAGGTGTGGAACTTGCGCTACAGGTATAATACACATACGTGGACTGCAATTTTAATTGCATTTCCTATTCGGTTTTTTACTAATTGTACTAATTACATTTCTGTTGTTTTTGAATCGCTGAGTCTCAGATTCTGGCCAAATAACAAAAGCAGGATGTATGTCCTTGAGAATACAGGTACTAACGTCTTCAAATTGCCATCAATTATATTAGTAGTGCTCCGGACTTACGATTTTTCTTTTGTCTGTACAGGAGAGTTTGTGAAAGAAAATGGACTCCAAGAGGGAGATTTCATAGTCCTCTATTCCGACATCAGATACAACAAATATGTACAAACACTAATTTACTGCCATAATCGTCTAAATATGGCCATTGTTCTGCACTTGCTTGTGTTATTAGAATTTTTCTTACAAGTACTTAAATCTCTAATATACACAGCTTATAAGAGGAGTGAAGGTAAGGGAACCTGCGAAAGGGAAATTTGAGGTCAAAACGACAAGGAAAAACCAATACACCTATGGAGCTGGTATCGACATTCATCTACCTGCACCATCCAAATTGAACGATCAGTGAAGTGATCGAATCATAACGAGACGACAAAATGTTCCTATATCAATGTTCAGTTAGCAGTACTATGTACATTGTCTAAGCTGATTGTTTATTGTCTAAGCTGATTGTTTATTGTCTAAACCGATTTTCTAATGGCTTTTCAGCCAAAAGTACTACTAGAGCTAGTGAAGATTCACATCAGCCGTAACTTGGCGAAATGTACTCGTGAGTGAGCTACTAACGATTGAGCTGGAAATGCGCGACGCCAGCAACACCAACTTGGTTTCGGAACTTAGGTATCTAAATTCTTATGTATACAGGAAAGTCTGTAATATGCTTAGGGTTTGTTCTGTGAAGTGGTTTCTTATCATCCTGGTCTGTACTACCAGTGTTATATTAGTGTAATATTATGATAGTTGTGTATGTTTGTCACTTGGTTATATATTTGCTCTTTGTAACTGTTTTGATGGACTCTACCAATCGGTATTTGATATGTAGTCACAGAATTCTCGGGACAAAAATTCGATGCAACTAGTTATTTGAGTAGCGAAGTTATATTTGTTAGAACAGATGCTCATTTGTAACTATTTCGGGGTTAAGAAAGTTAGTTGTAAGTCGCGTAATCCCCCTGCCTCCCTTGCAGTTAAAACATCCTGTGAAAAACACGATCGCCCGTCAGTCGAAGGTTGTAACGTATACAAGTCTAATTATTCAAAAAAAGTTAAATAAGTCTAATTATTCAAAAAAAGTTAAATTTTTATTGATGATGAGAAATTCAACTAAGTTTTTCTGTTTTTCAAAAAATATACAGTTTTCCTTTTATATTTTTGTTTATTATAGTGGTAATATTAGCGAATTTTAAATCAAATAGGAAATAGGATATCGAGATGAAAAATCGGCCTATATATTGAACTCGGCAAAAATATCAAAGTGATCACTCATTTCATCCAGATGTATCAAAAATGTCATTACTTTCTAGTTTGATTCAATTTTCAAAAAGGTTTGGTTCAATTTGATTACTAATTTGAAAATTTGTCTCGATTTAGTCATTGGCAGATAATTTATTTGATACTCCCTCCATCTCATATTTATGTGTCTTGTTTTGACTAGTCCATGGTTAACTTTTTTATATTTTGACCGTAAATTACACTTTATTTATAATTAAATATGATTCAAAACTTGTATCATTAGAAAATATATTTAATCCTCTTCAAAATATATTTTTCAATATTTTAAGATAACATGTAAATTTGTCTTAATTGTCGGTCAAAGTGTGGTCGTTTGAATACATAATAGTCAAAATAAGACACATAATGGTCAAAGTGTGTTGAGTACAAATTTTTAAATTAGTGATCAAATTGAGTCAAATTGAAAAGTAATGACATATTTGATATATTTGGATGAAACGAGTGATCAACTTGATATTTTTCCTTTTTAAACTCTATCCAGGATTATACTTTGGCAATAATTTTTTTTTTCTTGAAGCATGGATATTAAAACTACTTCATCAAATTGTTCTGATCTTCCCTGTGATATTCTAATTGCTATTGCTCGGAGATTAAGTTGGTGGGATATTATGAGGTTAACAACTGTGTGTAAATCGTGGAGTAATGCGATTAAAGTTCGTGATTGGAGGCTATTAGAATTCGTCGAGCTCGATCTTCAAATTACTCGACTCGTTAAGTTTGGGAGTCTTATCAAATATTTACTGTTTATAATTTATTTTAGTAAAAATATTTTTTGGTATGATTTAATATTTAATTTATATTTTATATATTTAATCAAATCAAACTCGAGTTTAACCAATCATATTTCAAGCTTTTGTCAATATTTTGATGAAATGGATTCCATCTTTCGACCCGAACTAGAGTCAATCGAACTTTTTACGAACCGAGTTTCGAGCTTAAAATTTAAGGTTCGGTTAAATACGAGTCAAGCCGAGCTTCTAGCTTAAAATTTAAGGTTCAATTAAACTCGAGTCCAGGTTAAACATTTTTAATCGAGTTCGAGCCGAGCCTGACAGTATTCGGCTCGGCTCGATTACACCCCTAGCTAGAACTCATCTGATGCACTGGGTTAGAACTTAGAACTCTACTGATGCCAGGACTTTACATAAGGGATAACATTTTTATTGGTTTGTCGTACCAGTATAATACCTAACCCGTGTGTATCATTGTTTAAGCAAGAAGATTAACAATTGTTTAAGCATGGATTATAAGACTATTTCAAACTGGTCTGATTTTCCCATTGATGTTTTAATTGCCATTGCGCGGAGATTGAGTTGTGGGGATAGTATCAGGTTCACAATTGTATGTAAATCATGAAAAACAGCCATTCAAGCTGATAAATTTCTGTCAAATCATAAACATGATTGGTGTAAGAATTTTATCAGGTGTACAGCTGTGTGTAAATGGTGGAAAAGTGTGATTAAAGATGGTAAGTGGGAGCTAGCTTGGAGGGTCATGAATTCCGTCAATTTCGGTTGCGGGTAATCGAAACGTACGGAACAACCAAATACGGATTGTCGATTTCGGATCGATACTGAGATCAGATCAACCTAATATCGGTTAAATATGGTGACTTGAATATGATTTTGTCACCTACTCTTGTTAAGGAATAATTATTTTGATTTAAGTTTGAAATTTGAATCATTGTTTTCTTTTGTGTATTTACTTTCAAATTGCATAATTTATTCCGTAACTTAGATATAATGGAAGAAACATAAGTCACCAATTAGTCTTACTTAGAATTTTTCTTCAAACAGTCTATAATAATGACCCAAAAATTTACAAGTTTAAGTTTTTCGCGAACACGACAAAGTAAAATCATAATTACATTTGCATCGAAACAACAGTAATACAGAATTCGAAACCTAAAATATCTTTTATCAGAACACTTGTATAGTTCTTTGAATTCTTTTTCCTTTTTCAAGAACAATGTGTCTGAGTAGGAGGAAGCAAAGAAAGAAACGAGTCATTTGGACAATATGACTCAAAAAGAAAGATCAGCAATGTAAAAAGGAAGATTTTGAGGAGAAACAATGGGTTGAAGAAAAAGGAACCCTAGTTAAATATTTATGGAGACAGAGAGAAAGAAGAGGTGTAAAAGGACCTGAACTAGCAAGTTTTCGAGTAAGTTATCATGCTTCATGAGGTGTAAAAGCGAAGAAACTTCGCCTCGAAAAGACAACAAGCGATCGATCATGAAGTTGAAAAGTTATTGAAGGCAGATATCATCTGTGAAATTAAGTATCCAGATTGGCTAGCAAATGTTGCGTTAGTCAAGAAACCTAATGGAATGTGGCGAATGTCTGTTGATTACACAAGTCTCAATTCAGCATGCCCTAAAGACTCCCACCCCTACCCAATATTGACCGGTTGATAGATGCAACCTCGAGTCATGTTATGCTAAGCTTCATGGATACTTTTTATGGGTACAACCAAGTCAAAATGAATCCGGCAGATATCGCGAAGACTGCATTCATCACACACCGAGCTGTGTACGCCTTTCTCATGATGTCATTCAGATTAATCAACGCCGGGGCAACATATCAAAAAATGATTACAATATCTTCAAAAGTCAACTAGGAAGGAATATGGAGTCTTATGTCGAAGATATGATTTCCAAGTCAGTCACGATCCCGGATCACATCAAAGACCTCAAGGAATGTTTTGACAATCTAAGGAAGTATAACATGAAGCTAAACCCGAAAAAGTGTGCTTTCGAGGTCCCCTCTGGGAAATTTCTTGGTTTTTTGGTTAGTGAATGGGGAATAGAAGCCAACCCGGAGAAAATCAAAGCCATAATGGAAATGGCATTACCCCATACTCAGAAAGACATTCAGAAACTGGCAGGATGTTTGGCAGCCCTTCGCAGATTTATCCCAAAACTGGCAGAAAGGTGCCTGCCTTTCTTTGAGCTGTTAAAAGGTGCCTGAAACAAGAAGCTAGTCGATTGGACACCGGAATGTCAGGCTGCATCTGAGGAGGTCAAACAACACCTGATGAACCCGCCAATTCTTTCGAAAGCCAAGCCCGGAGAGCCTCTTTATCTCTACATTGCAGCCGGGGAAAGAGCGGTCTCTTCTGCTCTCATACGGGAAGAAAATGGGTCACAGAGCCCGGTATACTATGTAAGTCAAGTCCTCAAAGATGCTGAAACCCGGTACCCAAACTTAGAAAAATTCGCCTTAGCTCTTGTACACTCAAGCAGGAAGCTAAGGCAATATTTTCAAGGCCGGAAAATCAAGGTGATTACTAATCAACCACTTCGTAAAATCATTCACAAGCCAGATGCCTTCGGGAGGTTGGTCAATTGGGCAATTGAATTGAGCCAAATCAACATCAAATTTGTTCCAAGGACGCCTATAAAAGCCCAGGCATTGGCCGAATTTGTCATGAAATGTACCTTCCCCGAAGTCCTAAAGGTACCAACAATTCAATCCGGAGAAGAAAAGGAGACTAGTAGTGATAATTCATGGACGTTATATGTTGATGGCTCGGCGACAGCCGAGAGGTCTGGAGCCGACTTGATCCTCTCCAGCCCAGATGGATTCACAATTCAGCAAGCCATAACCTTCGCTTTCAAAGCAACCAACAACCAAGCTGAGTATGAAGCACTCCTCTCCGGACTTAGGTTAGCCAAATCCCTTGGGGTAAAACTCTTAATCATCTATAGTTATTCCCAAATTGTGGTAAGGCAAACCAACGGAGAGTATATTGCGAAGGATCCCCAGCTGGCTCGATACCAGGCAATGGTGAGAGTTATCCTGGAAACCATCCCGGACTCAACCATTCTGTAGATAAACAGAGAAGAAAACTCCAAATCAGATGAGTTATCCAAGCTCGTCCAGAATACTTCAGATCTAAGCAGTTCAGTCTACTTCGAGGAGCTCGGGGCAACTAGCACCGATCGGCCCGAAGTCTTGTACATCAACAGCCCAGATAACTGGATGACTCCTTACATAGCTTATCTGAAAGATGCAACCCTACCAGAGGATCTGAACAAGGCATGCTACCTCAAGTATAAGGCTGCCCGGTTCTTTCTGGAAGATAATCAGCTATATAGGCGAACCTTCTATGCGCCAACTCTAAAATGTGTTGATCCGGATGAGGCGGATTACTGTCTCCTAGAGGTGCATGAAGGAATCTGCGGGGATCACTTATCTGCAAAAGCACTAGCCTACAAAGTCATCAGACAAGGCTACTATTGGCACACTATCCACGCAGATGCAATTGCATATGTGAAGAAATGCAGCAAGTGCCAAAAATTCAGCAATGTGCAGAAGCAAAGTCCAAGCCTCCCGGGGTCAGTTTTATCCCCGGTCTCCTTCGCTGTTTGGGGAATCGACATCATGGGTCCGTTTCCCCGGGAAAAAGGAGATTTGCGTTACGTGTTGGTAGAAATCGATTATATGACTAAGTGGGCAGAAGCCAAGGCCATGAGAACCATCAATAAGCAAGACTGCATAAAATTTATGAATTCAATTGTGATGAGATTCGGGATTCCAATGGTTTTCATCTCGGATAACGGGCCGCAGTTTATTGGCTCGGATTTTGAAGCATATCTGAAAGAGCTCGGGATAAAACATAAGAAAGCATTCGTAGCCCATCCACGGGTAAACGGACAGGTATAGGTCACCAACAGGACCATACTCCGAGGTTTGGAAAAGAGATTGGAAGAGTCTAAGAAGAACTGGTCAGATGAACTCCCGAAAGTCTTATGGTCCTATAGAACCACCTCCCGGACCGGAATCGGTGAGACTCCATTTAAGCTCGCCTACGGCACTGAGGCCTGACTACTAGTAGAAACCGGATCCCCCTCCCACAGAGTGGTCAACTTTGACGAAGTCTCCAATATTGATGGCCTCAGAACCAACTTAGAATTCTTGGATGAAGTAAAAGACCGGGCTGTAGAAAAAATGGAAAGCTACAAGGAAAAGACGAAGCTTTATTTTATAAAAAAGGCCAAGATAAGAGAATATGGGGTGGGAGATCTAGTACTCCGGGACATCGAGGTTTCGGACCCAACAAACCAAGGAAAACTGCAGCCGAACTGGGAAGGCCCCTACATAATCAAGGAAGTGCTCCGGCCAGGAACTTACAAGTTGAACTACCTCAGCGGAACCGAGGTCCTAAACACCTGGCACGGAGCCCGGTTAAAGAAGTTCTACCAGTAAGAGAAAGGTGCACATTCTGGGATCATTTCTACATTTATGCTATGATATCTTGATATAAACACTACTCTCATTCACCCCAGAATGTAATTTTTGCTTTCAATTTAGATGAAAAACTCTACTTTAAGCGCCTCATAGCTCGAATCAATTTCACTATGTTGTTTGTTTATTTTCATCATATTACTTAGAAAAATTTCTACAAGTTAAATATTTTCCCCATCCCGAGGCTTGCAAAAACACAGCCCATGTGAACTTAGAAAAATTTCTATAAGTTAGAAATTAACCCCATCCCGGGGCCTGCAAAACACAGCCCATGTGTACTTAGAAAAATTTCTATACGTTAGAAATTAACCCCATCCCGGGGCCTGCGAAAACACAGCCCATGTGTACTTAGAAAAATTCCTAAGTATTTCTAAATTTCTAAGTTAGAAATTCTCATATGCAAATCAAAATGACAAGTAAAAAGAAAGAAGAAAAGAAAAGTACATTAAACAACCCCGGGGAAACACGCCTCGGGGGGCAGATCGCAATCAATTCAGCTACAGACAAGATTAAAATAGCCAAAAGGCTAAGTTCAGACAACGCTTAAAAACATGAAATGGAAATTACATGCTAAAAAATGGCAAAGTCTTCATTCTTCTGCTGCCGGCTTGGCGGGAGGGGAAGGAGGCTGCTCCGGATCGTCATGAGGAAGAGGAGGCTGCTCAGCGAGAGGTGATTCGGGGAGAGGAGGGGCATTGCTGGAAGTTCCGGCTCCGGACTCCCTTGCCAGAATAGCTTCAGCCTCTTTTTCCATCCGGGTCTCCTCCTCGATATACTTCTCCAGGAAGACATCAATTGTACCCTGAGGATCTTCTCCAAGGTACTTGGAAGCAACCCTCCAGCAAATCTGGATCTTCTCCAGCGCCTTGTCGTTCAACTCCTCAAAGTACGCCGGGGTACCACGAAACCCGGCCAGGACTTCTTCGAGAGTGGGCCGGGCAGCCAGATCATCTTACAGTTTCTTATTCTCCACCCTCATTTCTCGAACTGAGGCCTCAGCACGGTCCTGCCTCTCCCAGATTTCATCCAGAATCTTTTTGTGAGCTGCAACCTCCTTTGCACTAGCTTCCTTCAATTCCTTGAGCTCCCAGGACAGGTTCTCGTCCTCAGTCTTGTGAACTTCGGCAGCATCAGCCTTCGCCTTCAAGCTCCGGGTTATGTAAACCAATCCAGCAACCCGGGAGTTAGCCTGAAATATTTACATATCAGAGTTAGACGATATAATACAGAAAAAAGACAAGTACAAAACATAACAAGGAAGAAACTTACAGCAGTCATCTCCTCCTGAAGTCCAACCAGGAAGTCCTCAAGGGGCTCCTTCCGGTACTTCTTCTTTTCAGCAGTGTTGGCATAGTTTTCAAAAAGCTCTTTCCGGCGAGTCTCCGAAATAAAGATGGCCAACAGGGCCTTCAGAGTTTCTGGGGTATCCGGGGCCAATTCAGTGGCGGCCTTCTTGAAAACTTGCCCCTCAGACCCATCTCCATCTTTTTCCTCGGATCCCGCAGGGGCGCGCTTCCTCTTCTGGGGTACCGAAACCCTCGTCGTCTCCCTCTGCTGCACGTCCTCAGCCCGCGGTTCATTGATAACAATAGTTGACCTCCCCGGCCGAGTCGGTGCAGCCTTCCGGGCCGCCTCTTCGCCTCACCAACTTTCTTTTTATCGGCATCCAAGATGGTCACTCCTCCAATCCTTCGCAACTTGGCTGACAAATCCTTGAGTTGAGCAGACATGTTCGGGGGATAGGGAATTAGCTTTGGAATACCTGAAAATGAAACAACAAAATGTCAACCCCGGGTACAAACAAATAGTAAGAGTTTAGAGCAACAAAATAAAGCTAAGGCAAAAGACTTACAGCCGGTAGCATGTATATTTTCATTGTTATTAAAGGTATCCCGGGTCCACTGCGTCCCGAGTGCCTCACAGAAGGCATAAACCATCGCAAGAGCTGCTTGCCCGAGCCGCTGTACCGGAAATTTATCTGTTTTAATTTCAAGTTTATGGAGCGGCATGAACTCCAGATCCCCACCCCGGACAAAAATAAACTACTAGTGCCAGCCCTTAAGTGAGGTCAACATTCTAACTGGAAGCACCATCTTATCGGACGGATACCAACAATCCTAGATCCGGAATAAAAACTCGTATATTGGCCGGGATGTGGATCTCTTGATTTTAAATATATGGTGGAAAATCTTGAAGGTGGGAAGGTAGTTTTTGGCATGGCAACAGGCTAAAAAACCAAGTTATCCACTTCACCGAATTCGGGGCTAATTGGGTGAAGGGAATCCCGTATACATCCCGGCATAAAGAATTCGTGAGTTGGTGTAATCCGAGGCGCATGCCCCGGAGATGTTCTAGGGGTATCCCTACATAACCCCCCGCCAGTCTGTGGTACACCCTTTCGTGCTTCTCGGGCCATCTCCACTCATATTTGTCCTCTAGATTAAAAGCAAGCCTAAGGGTGCTATCCAACTCGGCGTCTGTATACCTATCTTGAATTTCCTTGTGAACCGCCCCACACTCATACCGGGTCCCCGGGGCGGTAAAAAACTTTCTATCCATATCAGCCTGATCATATGGCTCCCTACCATCTAACCCTTCCGGGCCCCCATACACCTCGGATAGATCTCTGTAGTAAAAGCCCAAAGGCTTAGGGTTTACCCGACACTGAACAAAATACTGGTCTACGTCTTCCCAAGACCCATCCGGATTCGAAAAAGTGCCCCCGAGTCCTAAAACTAAAGTTTGCGCCAACACTTGGGCAGGTGGTTCAGCTCGGGGAGGCATCTCTGAAGAGCTACTACTGGAAGAAGAAGATGAGGGGTAGGCTAACAACAGTTCACCTAAACCGCTGGGTCACTCGGGATACCGGATTCTAAGGTTAACAGTATTCTTAAAGTGACTACCTGGCATATACTATATATATACATACAAATGCACCCCGGAGTCAATGCTAAACCCCGAACCCAAACAAAAGAGCAAAACAGAAAATAAGAGAAGTTTAGAAATATTTTATGAAAAAATATAAGCCTAGAAACAAGATCTATGCAATAAAGGTACATCTACAAACCAAAAATATATGCCAAGAACAAACCCCGGGCTCAACACATTTTTACATTACAAAAACCCATTTTTACCATATACAAACCATACAAAAACAAGTTTCTATACACGATTATAACACAAAAATACTTCAGAAAACTCTATACAAACCAACAACACTACAAAATCATCTTCAAACACACAAAACTAGACAATTCAACTTCGAAACTTTGAAACAGTTGCAAACCTCAAACAAAAACTCAAAAGTATTGAACAAAAATACCACGAAAAGGAGGCATTCATGGCAAAATAACGAAGAAGAAAGCGAGAAAAACAAGATGAAAGGGCACGAGAATCAAAAACTTACAAATAGCAGGAGAAAAAATGAAGACTTCAACAAGAAATGCTCTGAAAATCTCTGTGAAATCTCTCTTTGCCCTCTCTTTGCAAGTGTTCGCATAAAAGAAAAAACAAGAGAGATAGGGAGGTATTTATAGGAGATATGAGGGAACTGAGCAGTTGTTCTTTTGATAGTAGTGGGGGACAGCAGCGCCACGTGGCGACCCATGAGTGGCTATCAGAAATTAACTGCACAGCAATTATTGCACGGTAATTATGGCGTGGGCGCGCCTTTTTAGGAAAAGGGGGAAAATTAACCGTCTTTACACTCAAATATATATACATATATATACGCGTGTATCTTTGACCCCGGCTGGAATCCCAACAGTCTTCTAACACTCCGGATTTTCAACATTAGCTTTTCAGAGTCCGGTTAAATCAAACGTCAGTTTGTCCTTATCCACCAAACCTTTTCCAAAATTCAAATTTCAAATTAAAGAGACTATCTAAGTCAACCCCGGAGTCTTATCCCCATTAGACCCCGGGGTTCGGGGCAACAAATCAAAGAAAACCCCCAAAATTTTTCTAAGTAGTACAAAGAACCCCACCTTGGACTCAAATCAAAGAGACTATCTAAGTCAACCCCGGAGTCTTATCCCCATTAGACCCGGGGTTCGGGGGCAACAAATCAAAGAAAACCCAAAAAAAAAAAATTCCTAAGGCGTCGCGACACATCAATAACTAATCTACTCCCCCATCCGGGTAAACCCGCATAAGGGAGTGGGGGGGCAAATGATAGCATATATTAGTGCAGGCCCGATAACAGAAGCTCAGGGCCCAATAAGAAGAGTCCAGGAAGAATTCAGCATTAACCCTGGAAAGCCGAGGACGCGTGACAATATCACCACCGTCCAGGTACCCCGGATCCCAAACGTTCCGACGGCCCGAATTCGTTTGTACACCGGCTCATCAGGAGCGTCCACACGTCCTACAGTCCAAAAAACACACCTACGGTCCAGATCAAAAGTTACAAACCTCTAAACCCTAGTGAGTGAAAGGCCTATAAAAGGCCGAACAAAAAAGGTATAAGCGATTACTTCATCTCTCATATATACACATATATACACACACCACAATATACTTGCATAATTTCCGTTTTACCCCTTTCTCCTTCAGAACCCTTTCTCATTCTCACGAAGGAGGTGCCGCGGAGACGATACCCCCTCCGATTCTATTTTGTAGGTCCCCACCCTATAATTACACCGCTCGCCACCGTCATTTACGTCCAATCGGAGTTTGAGTCCCCCCAGTAAGGAGGGGATCCCGGGGTGATATGGGATTATCATCCACCCTTCAGCTTCTACCGTTTGTTGGCCCCTAACGTAATAAGGGTGTGGAAAGTAGTGGGCACCTTGTTTTGCTTCTCCTGTTTTCCCTCAAACCACCTCTCTCTCTCTCTCTCACTCCCTCTCACTCTCTCTCCTTAACTCATCATCTTATCTCTGTCTATCCCTATCTGTATCTCAACATGGAGTCATGTTTTTTATATCATTTATTTATTATTAATTTTAGACCCATATTCCAGCCCAAATTAATTAATTTTATTTGAGAATAAATGAAATTCATGGAGTATTCATGATCGGGTTGAAATGTTTTTAACTTATCTTAAAATTAATGATGAGTCTGTTATTCCTAGCTGAGTAGTGCTCGATTAAAATCAGTACATAAGATTGTTCCAAAATAACGGAATATATGTGATAATATGAAATAATTTAACGTATTATTGATGTGAATGCAAGATAAAATTTTGTTTGATATTATCGTAGTAAATCAAATTTAATTTAACACAATATTTTTTCACGTATTATTTTTTTTGAAAATTAATTTTGTATCTCTAACATTTTTCTTCTTGAAATTTAATATTTTAAGAGTAATTTTAATTAGAATTCATAAAACCGACATAATTAAAATATAGATCAAAGTTGTATATGTTAGTTGTATATGTTATACGTTTCTTTTTTTTTGACTAATTTTGGCTTATAGCCTTACAAATGAGTATCTGTTCTTAACAATTCTCGGGGTGAGCCAGGATCGAACCCAGGATCTAGGACGACAGAGGATAAGCCCTTTACCACTTGAGCTATCCAACCGTGCTCATATGTTATACGTTTCTAATTAAAAGGTAAGAGCCCTTGATGCTCATGTTTTACTCTTTATAATATAAATTATTAATTTTTAATAATTTAATATGGCCTCATCTTCAATAATATTTTTTAAATTGACACTTTAATATATTTTTTATTATCAAAAACATCTTGAATTCAAAAAAAATAAAAGTAGGTGGAGAAAGACTGTGTGTTATTAAAAATATATAATAAAATAATAATTAAGAGTACTACCGAAATTTGACTCTTAAATAAAATTTAAAATTCATGACTCTTAAAATTAAGAATGAGTTTAAAGAATTTATTGAAGCAATATTTAGATTCTTTCTCCTCGATTGTAGAGTAAATATAGTTAAAAATTTAAATAAAGAGGGTATCCGAGATGGTGTAAGATGCTGTTCACCATCATTTTTAATACCTCAAAGTTTTTAAATAAAATTATTAATTATCTGATTAAATTCGACCCTCCGCCGTCCGTTAACGTCATAAAAATTTTAGATAAACCGAGATTATATATATTTCCCAAGTGAGTTCAGCACATGAAAAAGAGGGTAATGGCAAAAATATTTTTTTAAAAAAATTGTAACAAAATTACCAATTTTTAAAATTTATGGCCAAAAATACCCGTTTGAAAAATGAGTAAACCTAATATGTATTTGAAAAATGGGTATTACGTAAAAAAAATAAAAAAGAATAAAAAACACAACACAAGTGCGTATCACCAAAAGTCAAAGGTGCTCCATTATAATTTTTTTAAAATATTTTTTACACAAATTACCCGTTTATTAAATGCGTATAATTGATACCCAATATAGAAATACGTATTAAACATGTTTTTTTGGCCAAAATTTTCAAAAGAGGTATTATTGTCATAAACCCAAAAAAAAAGAGATATTCTTGTCATGTTTTCTCAAAAAGATTTTAGATGATCTGGTTGCACCAGTAAAATATACGAGGTAAAATGTATTTTTCAAGAGCATCGTCATATAGTTTAGTTAGTGAAGAAGAATCATAAAATAATACTTCCCAAGGACACCAGAGCTCTTCTTGGTCCATTGATAGAGTATTTTACACACACACACACATCTATAAAAACACAAGATTGTTGAGAGTTTGAGAGGTGTTCATCAAACATGATGATATCCAGATTCTTGAAAATGCTCCTTTCTTTGGGTATCCTTCAACTTGATGAAATCCAGATTCTTGTCTCCTGCTTCTTCTCATATGTTCATCTAGAGAGGTTGTGTTCATCTTCTACTTGAATAGTTACAGCTTTATTTGTTTGTTTGTTGTTGTGCAAGTACATATATACTATAGATGTGTGTTAAATAATTGTAAAGTACGGATTAGGTTACACAGGTCGCTTTCTTGATGATTTGTTGTGTGTTGATTAGTAGTTTAATTAGTACTCTTTGCTTGCTAATGAATAAACCAAATCTTTGCCCTTATTCAGATGCTATATGTTGCTTGTTTGCCCCACTTGTTTGAAGAAGAAAGATTTTTGATATAGTTCCCACCAACACAACACAACACACCTCTCTTTAATTATCTTGTTTCCTTAATATATATCATACATAACCCCCAAACCTTGTAACTCTATCTTGATTTTCCTTCGCTTCCGTGCTGCGTCAGTTAGCTAGACATATGTACATATTTCTATTTATTTGAAGATAAGGATGAAAGGAGAACATAGAGATGATGTTCTTGAAAAGAATAGGAACCGGACTTATAATTATGAGATGATGGGGACTTTCTGTGAAACGGAGATGTGGCGTGGGAGTGAGCAAGAGGAGGATCTGATAGCTGATTCTTCGATTTTTTACAATGTTTTTCCAACACTTGGTGATTTTCCATGCATGTCTTCACCTCATCTTCATCTTCAACTCCTGCCTTGACTAAGCATCTTGTTTCGCCGAATTCGTCGACGTCTTCGGCTTCTTCTGCAGTGATGAAGTCAGATGTGAGCCAGGAGCAGCAAGGGTTGAAGAGGGTTGAGTATGAGGTGGATGGTGAGGATTCCGCTTTATCGTGCACGGGTGGTAGTGGTGGGATGGAGTATGTGAATTGCATGGATGTGATGCAGGATTTTGGATATATGGATTTGATTGAAAATGGGAATGATATGTGGGATCCGTCTTCGATTTTTCAGGATGATGAAAATCAAGTAAAGAATCAAGGAGGTTTGAAACCAGAGCCGGAAAATGGAGAAGATGGAAGTTGTTATATATGATTGGAAGGGGAAAGGAAGTTGTTGAGGACAAGATGGGTGTAGATGAACTTGGAGTTATGTTCTTTGAGTGGCTAAAGATAAATAAAAATCACATTTCTGCTGAGGATATGAAGAAGATTAAGTTTAGAAAAGCGACAATTGAGTGCGCTTATAAGCGTATGGGATATACAAAAGAAGGAAAAAAACAGCTCATCAAACTGATTCTTGAGTGGGTTGAGCAGTTTCAGCTTTCGAAAAAATGGAGCCAAGAGGAGGCTGCAGCTGTGGAAGCTGCTAGTTCACATCAAGATTCCTTTCAATATCAAGAACCGAGTCCGAATCCTAACCCTAACCCTAAACCTGAGTTTATAAATTTCATTCCAACTCCAGATCCTAATGCTTGTATGTGGATTCCTATGACTCAAACTGGTATTGATCCAGAGATGGTAATGCCTGCTGTGTCGGCCACACCTGTGGTGGCTTATCATCAGTACCCTTTTGTTGGTGGTGCAAATGTTGCTCCAATGAATTGTCAGCCTTATGCTCCTCAGATGGTGCAAACTGAATATCAAATGCTTGAGTCTGCGCGGTCATGGCCACGGTCACAGTTTGTTTTGGCCCCTCAGCAGTATAATTGGTTTACTTATCAAAATGCTAATTTCGTTCCAATTGCACCGAAGCCTGTTGCACCTGTCTACAGAGAACAGTATCCATCTCAAGTTTATGATGGAACTGATAAAAGTGAGGGTGTAGCGAGGTTGCCTCCTTCTGCTACCAAGGAAGCTAGGAAGAAGAGAATGGCTCGGAAGAAAGGAGGTTCATTTCACCGCCAACATCCGCACCAAAATCAGATTCAGAAGGGTGATTCACCACAACAAAGTAATGAAGGGAAGCTTGGTGCAGAGAAGTGCACCAACAACATCGTCGGACAATCCAGCCCTGTCAATGGGCTCTACTGGCCTCCTATTGGTACTTCAAAATTCCCACAGCCTCCTATGAAAGCACAATCACCACAACTGGAGGGTCATCTTGGTTGCTCAACCTTGCCACTAGTACAAGCACAGAGTAATCGTGCACTGGCACAATCAGACGGGGGAGGAAAGCAACAAAAGAAACAGGTAGTTGCATTTGATAAATTATCTTCAGGCAGTACAAGATAGGGTGTTGTAGTTTGTATATAAATATGTTCTTGTATTCGTCTAGGGATCTAAAGGTGAGAACAACTTGAAATTTTTGTTACAAAAGGTGTTGAAGCAGAGTGATGTCAGTAATCTCGGAAGAATTGTCTTGCCTAAAGTAAGTGCACATAATCTTCAAATTTGTTTCAGAGTTAGCATGGTTCCTTTCCAAATATAAAATTATTCTAACGTGTGATTAATGCAAATCAGAAAGAAGCTGAAACACAGCTTCCACAACTGGAAGAAAGAGATGGCATACCAATTGTCATTGAAGATATAGCCACTTCAAAGGTGTGGAACTTGCGCTACAGGTATAATACACATACGTAGACTGCAATTTGAATTGCATTTCCTGTTCGGTTTTTTACTAATTGTACTAATTACATTTCTGTTGTTTTTGAATCGCTGAGTCTCAGATTCTGGCCAAATAACAAAAGCAGGATGTATGTCCTTGAGAATACAGGTACTAACGTCTTCAGATTGCCATCAATTATATTAGTAGTGCTCCGGACTTACGATTTTTCTTTTGTCTGTACAGGAGAGTTTGTGAAAGAAAATGGACTCCAAGAGGGAGATTTCATAGTCCTCTATTCCGACATCAGATACAACAAATATGTACAAACACTAATTTACTGCCATAATCGTCTAAATATGGCCATTGTTCTGCACTTGCTTGTGTTATTAGAATTTTTCTTACAAGTACTTAAATCTCTAATATACACAGCTTATAAGAGGAGTGAAGGTAAGGGAACCTTCGAAAGGGAAATTTGAGGTCAAAACGACAAGGAAAAACCAATACACCTATGGAGCTGGTATCGACATTCATCTACCTGCACCATCCAAATTGAACGATCAGTGAAGTGATCGAATCATAACGAGACGACAAAATGTTCCTATATAAATGTTCAATTAGCAGTACTATGTACATTGTCTAAGCTGATTGTTTATTGTCTAAGCCGATTTTCTAATGGCTTTTCAGCCAAAAGTACTACTAGAGCTAGTGAAGATTCGCATCAACCGTAACTCAGCGAAACGTACTCGTGATTGAGCTACTAACGATTGAGTTGGAAATGCGCGACACCAACTTGGTTTCGGAACTTAGGTATCTAAATTCTTATGTATACAGGAAAGTCTGTAATATGCTTAGGGTTTGTTCTGTGAAGTGGTTTCTGGAGTTATCATCTCTGTACTGTGACCAGTGTTATATTAGTGTAATATTATGATAGTTGTGTATGTTTGCTCTTTGTAACTGTTTTGATGGACTCTACCATCCGGTATTTGATATGTAGTCGCAGAATTCTCGGGACAAAAATTCGATGCAACTTATTATTTGAGGAGCGAAGTTATATTTGTTAGAACAGATGCTCATTTGTAACTATTTCGGGGTTAAGGAAGTTAGTTGTAAGTCGCGTTATTCAAAAAAAGTTAAATAAGTCTAATTATTCAAAAAAAAGGTTAAATTTTTATTGATGATGAGAAATTCAACGAAGTTTTTCTGTTTTACAATAAATATACAGTTTTCCTTTTATATTTTTGTTTATTATAGTGGTAATATTAACGAATTTAAATCAAATAGGAAATAGGATATCGAGATGAAAAATCAATATAGTCCTATGTAATGAACTCGGCAAAAATATCAAAGTGATCACTCATTTCATCCAAATGTATAAAAATGTCATTACTTTCTAATTTGATTCAATTTTCAAAAAGGTTTGATCAATTTGATTACTAATTTGAAAATTTGTATTGATTTAGTCATATCTCATATTTATGTGTCTTGTTTTGACTAGTCCATGATCAACTTTTTTATATTTTGACCGTAAATTACACTTTATTTATAATTAAATATGATTCAAAACTTGTATCATTAGAAAATATATCTAATTCTCTTCAAAATGTATTTTTCAATATTTTAAGATAACATATAAATTTGTCTTAATTGTCGGTCAAAGTGTGGTCAGTTTGATTACATAATATTCAAAACAAGACACATAATATGAGATGGAGAGAGTACAAATTTTTAAATAAGTGATCAAATTGAGTCAAATTGAAAAGTAATGACATACTTGATATATTTTGATGAAACGAGTGATCAACTTGATATTTTTCCCAATTAAACTCTATCCAGGATTATACTTTGGCAATAATTTTCTTTCTTTCTTGAAGCATGGATATTAAAACTACTTCTTCAAATTGGTCTGATCTTCCCTGTGATATTCTAATTGCTATTGCTCGGAGATTAAGTTGGTGGGATATTATGAGGTTAACAACTGTGTGTAAATCGTGGAGTAATGCGATTAAAGTTCGTGATTGGAGGCTATTAGAATTCGTCGAGCTCGAAATTCAAATTACTCGACTCGTTAAGTTTGGGAGTCTTTTCAAATATTTTCCGTTTTTTAATTTATTTTAGTAAAAATATTTTTTTGGTATGTTTTAAAATTTAAAATTTAATTTATAATTTATATATTTAATCAAATCAAACTCGAGTTTAACCAATCATATTTCAAACTTTTGTCAATATTTGGTGAAATGGATTCCATCTTTCGACCCGAACTAGAGTCAATCGAACTTTTTACAAACCGAGTTTCGAGCTTAAAATTTAAGGTTCGGTTAAATACGAGTCAAGCCGAGCTTCTAGCCGAAAATTTAAGGTTCAATTAAACTCGAGTCCAGCCTGAACATTTTTAATCGAGTTCGAGGTGAGCCTGACAGTATTCGGCTCGATTACACCCCTAGCCAGAACTCATCTGATGCACTGGGTTAGAACTCTACAGATGCCAGGACTTTACATAAGGGATAACATTTTTATTTGTTTGCCGTACCAGTATAATACCTAACCCGTGTGTATCATTGTTTAAGCACGAAGATTAACAATTGTTTAAGCATGGATATTAAGACTACTTCAAACTGGTCTGATCTTCCCATTGATGTTCTAATTGCCATTGTGCGGAGATTAAGTTGTTGGGGTTGTATCAGGTTCACATGATTGGAGTAAGCTTAGCGAGAATATTTTTATGAAAATTTCTTGGAAGTTATGTCGTAAGTGTTGAAATAATCTCAAATTTAGTTATTAATTATTTGGGTTATTTATTTAAGTTATGTTTTAAATAAGATATGTTTTGTTTTATCTGTACCAAGACTAAGTTAGCCGGGAGTTACGCAGTATTAGGAGTATTTGAATAAGTATGGAGTGATAGAGATAATATGGGAGTGGATCTTATTTACTAGCCCCATCAGCTCTGTTAGTTAGTTTTATCAGTTCTATATATTTTGTAAGGCGTAGCATGAAAAAACTCTGCATGTATTAATTATGTTTTCTCTCAGTTTCAATATATTAACAAAATGAACATTTGCTCACAGAAGCTGTCTCATACCTATATATTTATATAGTTTGAGAACTAATTTTCTATAGTAAGGAAACTATCAGGTGTACAGCTGTGTGTAAATGGTGGAAAAGTGTGATTGAAGATGGTAAGTGGGAGCTAGCTTGGATGGTCATGAACTCATAGTACTTATCTGTGTCAATTTCGGTTGCGGGTAATCGAAACGTACGGATCAACCAAATACGGATTAAGTTTGTCGATTTCGGATAATGAGATCGGATCACCCTAATATTGGTTAAATATGGTGACTTGAATATGATTTTGTCCGACTCTTGTTAGGGAATAATTATTTTGATATAATTTTGAAATTTGAATCATTGTTTTCGTTTGTGTATTTACTTTCAAATTGGATAATTTATTCCGTAACTCAGATATAATGGAAGAAACATAAGTCACCAATTAGTCTTGCTTAGAATTTGTCTTCAAACGGTTTATAATAATGACCCAAAAATTTACAAGTTTAAGTTTTCCGCGAACACGAAAAAGTAAAATCATATTTACATTTGCATCGAAACAACGGTAATACAGAATCTGAAACCTAAAACATCTTTTATCAGAACACTTGTATAGTTCTTTGAATTCTTTTTCCTTTTTTAAAAAACAATGTGTCTGAGTAGGAGGAAGCAAAGAAAGAAACGAGTCATTTGGACAATATGACTGAAAAAGAAAGATCAACAATGTAAAAAGGAAGATTTTGAGGAGAAACAATGGATTGAAGAAAAAGGAACCCTAGTTAAATATTTATGGAGATAGAGAGAAAGAAGAGGTGTAAAAGGACCTGAACTAGCAAGTTTTCGAGTAAGTTATCATGCTTCATGAGGTGTAAAAGCGAAGAAACTTCTCCCCGGAAAGACAACAAGCGATCGATCAAGAAGTTGAAAAGTTATTGAAGGCAGATATCATCTCTGAAATTAAGTATCCGGATTGGCTAGCAAATTTTATGTTAGTCAAGAAACCTAATGGAAAGTGGCGAATGTGTGTTGATTACACAAGTCTCAATTCGGCATGCTCTAAAGACTCCTACCCCCTACCCAACATTGACCAGTTAATAGATGCAACCTCGGGTCATGTTATGTTAAGCTTCATGGATGCTTTTTCTGGGTACAACCAAGTCAAAATGAATCCGGCAGATATCGCGAAGACTGCATTCATCACACACCGGGCTGTGTACGCCTTTCTCATGATGCCATTTGGATTAATCAACATCGGGGCAACATATCAAAAAATAATTAACACTGTCTTCAAAAGTCAACTAGGAAGGAATATGGAGTCTTATGTCGATGATATGATTTCCAAGTCAGTCACGATCCCGGATCACATCAAAGACCTCAAGGAATGTTTTGACAATCTAAGGAAGTATAACATGAAGCTAAACTCGAAAAAGTGTGCTTTCGGGGTCCCATCTGGGAAATTTCTTGGTTTTTTGGTTAGTGAACGGGGAATAGAAGCCAACCCGGAGAAAATTAAAGCCATAATGGAAATGGCAGTACCCCAGACTCAAAAAGACATTCAGAAACTGGCAGGATATTTGGCGGCCCTTCGCAGATTTATCCCAAAACTGGCAGAAAGGTGCATGCCTTTCTTTGAGTTGTTAAAAGGTGCCCGAAACAAGAAGCTAGTCGATTAGACACCGGAATGCCATGCTGCATTTGAGGAGGTCAAACAACACCTGATGAACCCGCCAATTTTTTCGAAAGCCAAGCCCGGAGAGCCTCTTTATCACTACATTGCAGCTGAGGAAAGAGAGGTCTCTTCTGCTCTCATACGGGAAGAAAATGGGTCACAGAGAGGCCGGTATACTATGTAAGTCAAGTCCTCAAGGACGCTGAAACCCGGTACCCAAACTTAGAAAAATTCGCCTTAACTCTTGTACACTCAAGCAGGAAGCTAAGGCAATATTTCCAAGGCCGGGAAATCAAAGTGATTACTAATCAACCACTTCAGAAAATCATTCACAACCAAGATGCCTCCGGAAGGTTGGTCAATTGGGAAATTGAATTGAGCCAGTTCAACATCAAATTTGTTCCAAGGACGACCATAAAAGCCCATGCATTGGCCGAATTTGTCATGGAATCCACCTTCCCCGAAGTCCCAGAGGTACCAGCAATTCATTCCGGAGAAGAAAATGAGACTAGCAGTGATAATTCATGGATGTTATATGTTGACGGCTCGGCGACAGCCGAGAGGTCTGGAGCCGGCTTGATCCTCTCCAGCCCCAATGGATTCATAATTCAGCAAGCCATAACATTCGCTTTCAAAGCAACCAACAACCAAGCTAAGTATGAAGCACTCCTCTCCGGACTTAGGTTAGCCAAATCCCTTGGGGTAAAATGCTTAATCATCTATAGTGATTCCCAAATTGTGGTAAGGCAAACCAACAGAGAGTATATTGCGAAGGATCCCAAGCTGGCTCGATACCAGGCAATGGTGAGAGTTATCCTGAAAACCATCCCGAACTCAACGATTCTGCAGATAAATAGAGAAGAAAACTCCAAAGCAGATGAGTTATCCAAGCTCATCCATAATACTTCAGATCTAAGCAGTTCAGTTTACTTCGAGGAGCTCGGGGCACCCAGCACCGATCGGCCCGAAGTCTTGTGCATCAACAGCCCAGATAACTGGATGACTCCTTACATAACTTATCTGAAAGATGGAACCCTACCAGAGGATCTAAACAAGGCACACTACCTCAAGTATAAGGCTGCCCGGTTCTTTCTAGAAGATAATCAGCTATACAGGCGAACCTTCTCTGCACCAACTCTAAAATGTGTTGATCCGGATTAGGCGGATTACTGTCTCCGAGAGGTGCATGAAGGAATCTGCGGGGATCACTTAGCTGCAAAAGCACTAGCCTACAAAGTCATCATACAAGGCTACTATTGGTCCATTATCCATGCAGATGCAGTTGCATATGTGAAGAAATGCAGCAAGTGCCAAAAGTTCAACAATGTGCCGAAGTAAAGTCCAAGCCTCCCGGGGTCAGTTTTATCCCCGGTCCCCTTCGCTGTTTGGGGAATCGATATCATGGGTCCGTTTCCCCGGGCAAAAGGAGATTTGCGTTACGTGTTGGTGGCAATCGATTATATGACTAAGTGGGCAGAAGCCAAGGCCATGAGAACCATCAATAAGTAAGACTGCATAAAATTCATGGATTCAATTGTGATGAGATTCGGGATTCCAATGGTTTTGATCTCGGATAACGGGCCACAGTTTGTTGGCTCGGATTTCGAAGCATATCTGAAAAAGCTCGGGATAAGGCATAAGAAAGCATCCGTAGCCCATCCACAGGGAAACGGACAGGTAGAGGTCACCAACAGGACCATACTCCGAGGTTTGGAAAAGAGATTGGAAGAGTCTAAGAAGAACTGACCAGACGAACTCCCGAAAGTCTTATGGTCCTACATAACCATCTCCCGGACTGGAACCGGTGAGACTCCATTTAAGCTCGCCTACGGCACTGAGGCCTGACTACCAGTAGAACCGGATCCCCCTCCCACAGAGTGGTCAACTTTGACGAAGTCTCCAATATTGAAGTCCTCAGAACCAACTTAGAACTCTTGGATGAAGTAAGAGACCGAGCTATAGAAAAAATGAAAAGCTACAAGGAAAAGACGAAGCTTTATTTTACATAAAAGGCCAAGATAAAAGAATATGGGGTGGGAGATCTAGTACTCCGGGAAACCGAGGCTTCGGACCCAACAAACCAAGGAAAACTGCAGCCGAACCGGGAAGGCCCCAATATAATCAAGGAAGTGCTCCGGCCAGAAACTTACAAGTTGAACTACCTCAGCGGAACCGAGGTCCCAAACACCTGACATAGAGCCCGGTTAAGGAAGTTCTACCAGTAAGAGAAAGGTGCACATTCTGGGATCATCTCTACATTTATGCTATGATATCTTGATGTAAACACTACTCTCATTCGCCCCAGAATGTAATTTTTACTTTCAATTTAGATGAACAACTCTATTTTAAGCGTCCCATAGCTTGAATCAATTTCATTATGTTGTTTGTTTATTGTCATCATATTACTTAGAAAAATTTCTACAAGTTAGAAATTAACCCCATCTCGGGGTCTGCAAAAAGACAGCTCATGTGTACTTAGAAAAATTTCTATAAGTTAGAAATTAACCACATCCCAGGGACTGCAAAACACAGCCCATGTGTACTTAAAAAATTTTCAATAAGTTAGAAATTAACCCCATCCCGGGGCCTGCGAAAACACAGTCCATGTGTACTTATAAAAATTCCTAAATATTTCTAAATTTCTAAGTTAGAAATTCTCATATGCAAATCAAAATGACAAGTAAAAAGAAAGAAGAAAAGCAAAGTACATTAAACAACCCCGGGGAAACACGCCTCGGGGGGCAGATCGCAATCAATTCAGCTACAGACAAGATTAAAATAGCCAAAAGGCTAAGTTCAGACAACGCTTAAAAATATTAAATGGAAATTACATGCCAAAAAATGACAAAGTCTTCATTCTTCTGCTGCCGGCTCGGCGGGAGGGGAAGGAGGCTGCTCCGGATCGTCTTGAGGTAGAGGAGGCTGCTCAGCGAGGGGTGATTCGGGGAGATGAGGGGCATTGCTAGAAGTTCCGGCTCCGGACTCCCTTGCCAGAATAGCTTCAGACTCCTTTTCCATCCGGGTCTCCTCCTCGATATACTTTTCCAGGAAGACATCAATTGGACCCTGAGGATCTTCGCCAAGGTACTTGGAAGCAACCCTCCAGCAAATCTGGATCTTCTCCAGCGCCTTGTCGTTCAACTCCTCAAAGTATGCCGGGGTACCACGGAACCTGGCCAGGACTTATTCGAGAGTGGGCCGGGCAGCCAGATCATCTTTCAGTTTCTTATTGTCCGCCCTCATTTCCCGAACTGAGGCCTCAGCACGGTCCTGCCTCTCCTGGATTTCATCCAGAATCTTTTTATGAGCTGCAGCCTCCTTTGCACTAGCTTCCTTCAATGCCTTGAGCTCCCGGGACAGGTTTTTGGCCTCAGTCTTGTGAACTTCGGCAGCATCAGCCTTCGCCTTCAAGCTCCGGGTTATGCAAACTAATCCAGCAACCCGGGAGTTAGCCTGAAATATTTACATATCAGAGTTAGACGATATAATACAAAAAAAAGACAAGTACAAAACATAACAAGGAAGAAACTTACAGCAGTCATCTCCTCCTGAAGTCCAACCAGGAAGTCCTCCAGGGGCTCCTTCCGGTACTTCTTCCTTTCAGCAGTGCTGACATAGTTTTCAAAGAGCTCTTTCCGGCGAGTCTCCGGAATAAAGCTGGCCAGCAGGGCCTTCAGAGTTTCCGGGGTATCCGCGTCCAATTCAGTGGCGGCCTTCTTGGAAACTTGCCCCTCAGACCCATCTCCATCTTTTTCCCCGGATCCCGCAGGGGCGTGCTTCCTCTTCTGGGGCACCGAAACCCTCGGCGTCTCCCTCTGCTGCACGTCCTCAGCCCAGGGTTCATTGATAACAATAGTTGACCTCCCCAGCCGATTCGGTGCAGCCTTCCGGGCCGCCTTTTCGCCCTCACCAACTTTCTTTTTCCCGGCATCCAAGCTGGTCACTCCTCTAATCCTTCGCAACTTGGATGACAAATCCTTGAGTTAAGAAGACATGTTCGGGGGATAGGGAATTAGCTTTGGAATACCTGAAAATGAAACAACAAAATGTCAACCCCGGGTACAAACAAACAGTAAGAGGTTAAAGCAATAAAATAAAGCTAAGGAAATATACTTACAGCCGGCAGCATGCATATTTTCATTGTTATTAAAGGTATCCCGGGTCCACTGCCTCCTGAGTGCCTCACAGAAGGCATAAACCATCGCGAGAGCTGCTTGCTCGAGCCGCTGGACCGGAAATTTATCTGTTTTAATTATAAGTTTATGGAGCGGCATGAACTCCAGATCCCCACCCCGGACAAAAATAAACTCCCGGTGCTAGCCCTTAAGTAAGGTCAACATGCTAACTGGAAGCACCATCTTATCAGACGGATACCCACAATCCTCGATCCGGAATAAAAACTCGTATATAGGCCGGCATGCGGATCTCTTGATCTTAAAGATATGGTGGAAAAGCTTGAAGGTGGGAAGGTAGTTTTTGGCATGGCAACAGGCTAAAAACCAACTTATCCACTTCACCGAATTCGGGGCTAATTGGGTGAAGGGAATCCCGTACACATCCCGGCATAACGACTTCGTGAATTGGTGTAATCCGAGGCGCATGCCCCGGAGATGTTCTAGGGGTATCCCTACATAACCCCCCGCCGGTCTGTAGTACACCCTCTCGTGCTCCTCGGGCCATCTCCACTCATATTTGTCCTCTAGATTAAAATAAAGCCTAAGGGCGCTATCCACCTCGGCGTCTGTATACCTATCTTGAATTTCCTTGTGAACCGCCCCACACCCATACCGGGTCCCCGGGGCGGTAAAAAACTTCCTATCCATATCAGCCTGATCATATAGCTCCCTACCATCTAACCCTTCCGGGCCCCCATACACCTCAGATAGATCTCTGTAGTAAAAGCCCAAAGGATTAGGGTTTACCCGACACTGAACAAAATACTAGTCTACGTCTTCCCAAGACCCATCCGGATTCGACAAAGTGCCCCCGGGTCCTAAAACTAAAGTTTGCGCCAACACTTGGGCAGGTGGTTCAGCTCAGAGAGGCATCTCTGAAGAGCTACTACTGGAAGAAGAAGATGAGGGGTAGGCTGACAACAGTTCACCTAAACCGCTGGGTCGCTCAGGATACCGAATTCTAAGGTTAGCAGTATTCTTAAAGTGACTACCTGGCATATACTATATATACACATACAAATGCACCCCGGAGTCAATGCCAAACCCCGAACCCAAACACAAGAGCAAAACAGAAAACAAGAGAAGTTTAGAAACATTTTATGAAAAGACATAAGCCTAGAAACAAGATCTATGCAATAAACGTACATCTACAAACCAAAAACATATGCCAAGAACATACCCCGGGCTCAACACATTTTTACATTACAAAAACGCATTTTTACCATATACAAACCATACAAAAACAAGTTTCTATACACGATTAGAACACAAAAATACTTCAGAAAACTCCATACAAACCAATAACCCTACAAAATCATCTTCAAACACACAAAACTACACAGTTCAACTTCGAAACTTTGAAACAGTTGCAAACCTTAAACAAAAACTCAAAAGTATCGAACAAAAATACCACGAAAAGGAGGCATGCATGGCAAATAATGAAGAAGAGAGCGATAAAAACAAGATGAAAGGGCACGAGAATCAAAAACTTAAAAGTAGTAGGAGAAAAAATGAAGGCTTCAACAAGAAATGCTCCGAAAATCTCTGTGAAATCTCTCTTTGCTCTCTCTTTGCAAGTGTTCGCGTAAAAGAAAAAATAAGGGAGATAGGGAGGTATTTATAGGAGATAGGAGGGAACTGAGCAGTTGTTCTTTTGACAGTAGTGGAGGGACAGCAGCGCCACGTGGCGACCCATGAGTGGCTATTAGAAATTAACTGCACAGCAGTTATTGCACGGTAATTATGGCGTGGGCGCGCCTTTTCAGTAAAAGGGGGAAAATTAACCGTCTTTACACTCAAATATATATACATATATATATATATATGCGTGTATCTTTGACCCCTGCTGGAATCCCAACAGTCTTCTAACACTCTGAATTTTCAACATCAGATTTTCAGAGTTCGGTCAAATCAAACGTCAGTTTGTCCCTATCCACCAAACCTTATCCAAAATTCAAATTTCAAATTAAAGAGACTATCTAAGTCAACCCCGGAGTCTTATCCCCATTAGACTCCGGGGTTCGGGGCAACAAATCAAAGAAAACCCCCAAAATTTTTCTAAGTAGAAATCAAAGAGACTATTTAAGACAACCCCGGAGTTTTATCCCCATTAGACCCCGGGGTTCGGGGGAAACAAATCAAAGAAAACCCCCAAAAATTTTCTAAGTAGTATAAGGAACCCCACCTTGGACTCAAATCAAAGAGACTATCTAAGTCAACCCCGGAGTCATATCCCCATTAGACCCCGGGGTTCGGGGGCAACAAATAAAATAAAACCCCCAAATTTTTTTCCTAAGGCGTCGCGACACATCAATAACTAATCTACTCCCCCATCCGGGTAAACCCGCATAAGAGAGTGGGGGGGCAAATGATAGCCTATATTAGTGCAGGCCCGATAACAGAAGCTCAAGGCCCAATAAGAAGAGCTCAGGTAGCATTCAACATTAACCCTGGAAAGCCCAGGACGCGTGGCAATATCACCACCGTCCAGGTACCCCGAATCCAGAACGTTCCTACGGTCCGAATTCATTTGTACACCGGCTCATCAGGAGCGTCCACACATCCTACAATCCAAAAAATATACCTACGGTCCAGATCAAAAGGTACAAACCCCTAAACCCTAGTGAGTGAGAAGCCTATAAAAGGCCGAACAAAAAGGGTATAAGGGGTTACTTCATCTCTCATATATACACATATATACACACACCATAATAGACTTGCATAATTTCTGTTTTACCCCTTTCTCCTTCAGAACCCTTTATCCACTATAACAAAAGCGGCTAAATTCAACTGATAGTATTCAGTTGAATTTAGCATATGACCAACCAGATCCGATTGAATTTATACTAAATTCAACCGCAGCCAGTCGGTTGTAAATAAGGCCGTTAAAATTAGCATTTCGGTTGAATTTATGATTATATTCAACCATTTTCGGTTGAGTTTGTTGACACTATTTTCAACCACTTTCCGTTGAAATTAACTTTACACATTTCAAAAAAAATTTAAATTTTGAATTTGAATTTCACCAAAAAAAAATCCCGCAAAAATTACTAAAAACAACCGAAATAGTTGAATTTATTTTTTTAAAACCCAACCGTTTTGGTTGATTCGTAAGCTAGTCCATTGTTTGTATATTAATTTCAACCAAATTTTGTTGAATATAGATTTCATAAATAACCGGAAGTGGTTGATTAATTCTGATTATGTCTGTTAAATACAACCATCTCTTATTGAACTTAATCGGTAATTGGTATTTAGTTTCAACCATTAACAGTTGAATTTTAAAATAAAATATTGTAAAATAATTTCCCAATAAGTTGCCTCATAAGCTTCCTCTCGTACAATTCTTTAGATATATAACTATTAATAAAAAATAAAACAGTAAATCAGAGAATCCAAACTGAAATGCATACATAAACAAGCATTAGTTCAATGTCTTCATGTCTAATACAAAATATGTAACTTGAGATCGTAAAACATAAGCCAAATTTTAAAGTTTGAGACCAAACTAACACATGGAAAATTTTAAAAGTTCTTAGACAAAATAATCATAAGCTAGGATCTTCCGCTATAGTGGGAAGCGATATTCCAAGTCGTCTATATGAACATCATTGTCATCTTCGTCCACCTCCATATGATTTGAGCGCGTATCCTGTGGTTAAGAATAAAAATCTGATTAAACTACACTGCCAAAACAATATACATATAACTTTTTGATCATTTAACAAAATTACTTAAGAGTTACTTGTACTAAGTTTTTAAGTAAATTCAGAGAATGATCAAAAAAATTGAAGAATATGCTAAAACCAGTCACTTGTACTAAGGAGACTACAATAATAGTTTGGATTTTTATAATAGCATAATATAAAGACTGAAATGCAAACTTTGGCACAACACTAATGGAAAAACAGTCAGGTCTAGATAGTATGAGATAAATGAGATTAATTGAAAAAACAGTCAGGTCTGGATAACATAATAATAATAATAATAATAATAATAATTTATATTATTACCTCTATAATAATCTTTTTATATCGCACACAAAGAGGAGAAGTCATGTGTGATGCTATTTGAATGTACTCTTCCCATAAAATTTTAGAAGCGAGATTATCTCTGTTTGGATAAGCACGAGCAGCCAATTTCTGCACCTCTTCGTCAAGTTTAGCACGTGTAACCTCGATCTCCTCTATTGCTTCAACCATATTAGTCAAATCTGTCAGGACCTTCCCTATAATAGAATATGCAGACTTTGGAATGCGCTCTGGGATGCAGACCAAAGAAGACTGAGAAGTGGTATATTTGGAAACTTCATCAATTCCAACAAGCTCCATGAGGGTATGGCGCGGGAACATTTTAACTTTTCCCTTCTTTGGTGGACAAACCTCCAGCAATAGTTCAATATCACGTTTCCTTTGGTTGGCTAGAGATAGTGGTGCATCCCGAGAATTCCCCTCTTCCGTTGCACGCTCCACGACCTCCTAATTTACATAAAAACGAAGGATATACGACTGAATTATTTAACACAATATTTCCCTTAATGCAAATCAGAAAAATTGAAATTCTAGGCTACATTATGCTTAAACATGTAAATAGACCGGAATGATGATATATCGATAAAAATCAAGAAAGCAAAAAAACACAAAAAAGTAAAATTTCAAAATATATTAATCTGTAGTCTCAGTTCTTGAACCTGATAATTTTAACAATGGAAGTGAATGTACAAGTGAATGGATTTAATAATTTCACATGCCACAAGTTATAAATTATCAAGAGAGAGGCAAAAATATAGCTGATGTATTTAAAAAAATAGAGGTAGTATTTATGCCCACAATTCCCTGATAGTACAATGTCAACAAAAACAGGGCTTATAGCAGCGGCACAGAGGTAGTATTTAGAAAAAGAATTTGAGGTAGATGGTAAATAAGAAGTACTAGAGAACTTTGGGCAGCTATTGTAAAAATTCATTGCTGCTGCCATTACTTCTAAATTTAAAATTTGAAACTTAATAACATACAATAATATGTAATTTTACAAACAGAAAAAAGGTAACAAAAAAAGTTATAGAAAATATATATAATATATTAAAACTTTAAAATCTAGAAGAATAATAAACTATAGAACAAGAACATGTTTCTTTGTAAAAATTAAGGAACATATTATGTTCAAGATAAATAAGGATCAAGAGGGGTTTTTTTAATATGGAAACCTTTTGACATCTTTGTAAAAAAGAAGAAGAAAATTATGAGCAACTTGAGGGATACAAAAAATAAACCCTGTTAGCTACTTTCATAAAATAACCTCAGTTTGTGCTGTGTGTGTGTTGTTGCTACAAAATAAAGAACATATACCCATAAATATTAAAGACTGAAAGACAGACAATTATAGAACTATTCGCCCTATTTCGTCCATCGCCATCTTTGCCTTTTTCAACTATTGTAAGAGCTCAGCATTAGAGCCAAGAGCCACCAAAGGTTTTTATAAATCAGTTAAAAAAGTTAATCCCAATGCACTAAGCATATATTGAAAAATTAGTGACTAGGAGAATTCAACAGCTGTTGATTCCGTGAAAAGGCCAAACAACATAGATGAATATATTAGTGTTCTTTTTCAGATATGCAAGATTCAGTAAGACACAATCACTGCTCATCACTACTACTGGATGATGTTATGTTACATTATTAAAGCCTATTTTGCCTTATAATTTATTAACTTTAGTTTCCAACCGCCTACATCTGATGCATTTGTTCGTTTCTGTTCTTGTAAGTTTGCACAGGGGAGTGCTTACCGATGAAAAAACATTTCAGTTCCTATCATTTTTTGTTTGATTCTTTTCATTTTATCGAGTTCTAGTATATGTTGAACGTCAATCTATGTCTGTGTCATTTAAAAATCTAAAATAACACCTAGAGTTAATTTTAGCATCCCTTCTTGCAACACTGCTCATTCTTAGTAGTACACATGCTGAAGGTTGCAGTCCAAGTGGAAAACTTAAAGGAAAAAACAACACCTCCTGGAAAATACGATCAGGAGAATGGTTCTGAGTGCTGTAAACAGGGGAAGCTCTACACCACTTACAAATGTTCACCTCCTGTCACTAAAAATACCAAGGCAACTCTAACTCTAAATAGTTTTGAAAAAGGCAAAGATTGTAGTGGCCTATCTGAATGTGATAGACAGTACCATGATGATGATAGACTGAATAACTTACTTTAAACGTTCGCCCTATTTCTTCCACTTTTCCTTTCTTTTTGTACGAAACATCAAACTTTTCCAAAAGGGTGGGAGGCTTTTCCAATTTTTTCTCCAGTTCCTACAAAAGAGATATAAAAAATATGAACATGTATAGATAAAAGAAATTTTTGCAAAATCAAATAGCAAGTTCAACACCATCATATAAAGAGAAAATTTTGCCTCATAACGTTGGTCAAAAGGCTTCGCTCCACTGGAGTGCTTAATATCTGACTTCTTGACATTTTCCCTTCCATTTTCCGACAACTTGGAAAATGTCCCAGTCTCCCAGTAGTCACATAAACCCTCCCATGCAGGTTCTGATAAGTAGTAGGGGGTAAGTACGCCGGGTTGCGCTTGTGTCTCCCCTGGCATGGGCCTCTTTAACCCTATTATCTGCATCAGTCTTCCAAGCATTCATATAACATTTCAAATTGGCCTTCAAATGATTTCTCACGACAGCATCCCCTTCAAGTTCTTTGATTTTATCAACTTTATATTCTGGCTGATATTCGTAGTATTCCTTCGGAAAAAAAGTTTTAGAATTCTTTACAAGTGAGTATTAATATAAAAATGTCATATTAATTGAAAAGTTCTGAAAATTTATAAGATAGCATACCTTGAACTCCTGGATACACTTATTTAAAAAAGGCTCTCGTGCGCGTCCTTTTTCTTTTGCTATTTCAAACTCCCGGTTATTTCTTACTATCGCTCTAATTGTTTTCTTGTAACGAGCCTCTTTTATACTGTTAAATAAAAAAAGTTGTGTAAGTAACAAATTATAATTTGTTGGAAAATAACAAAGCTATAAAAAAATATTTACTTTTTTCCATTTATAAAGGTTACAACTCCAAGTTTCGGTTGTCCAAGTTGTGGCTTCTTTTTGTAATCACCATCACAAATGCTACGTTGAGCTCTCCCAAATGTGAGAACACCGTCACTCTGTCCAGCATCATCATCTTCATGTTGTTCATCACTGCCTTGTGCATCATTTTCTTCCTCGGGATCAACTTCTCCATTACCCCTACCCTGGCCCAGACCCCTAGTATCATTTCTACCTTTTCCACCTCTCCCCCTGTTGCCGGTGACCCTACCCAGTAAGCTCCCATTACCACTACCCCCCACTGCCATGAGAATAATAAATAGAACAAGTAGCCAACAACTCTTAAATGTCTCCTGAAAAATTTGTACAATTATATAAATGTAAAATCTAAGCAAGTATGATTTTATAAAGCCAAATAAATAAACATCTACAATTAAATAATTGGAGTTATTAATATATGGAAGACTATTTCTTTTGAAGTTCAATTTATAATTTCAAGTCGCATTACTCATACCAATTTTAACACCAAGTAGCAAAATTTTGTAGCCCTGTTATTGCAAAATTTAACACCAATTTTAAAATATGTGTCGAACTCTCTATTTTAAATATCAAGAATTTACCAGGACAGGGAGTAGGTGCACCGTGCATAACAATTAACAACATTGTGATAAATTTGTACTATAGATATAAAATACATGTGATAGCTAGTGTGTGTAATTAGGTGCACTATGTATATATGAATGCATAATTCATATATAGGAGCATGTCCAAAGCTCCCAACCAGCTAAAGGAAAAGAGGGAGGCGGAGAGACAAAATGAGGTGCCTGGTCTTAACTTGGTTTATATATTTGTCAAACACCACTCTTTCTCAATTTCTATTTACTCAACTCCTTGCCACTTCCAAATTTGTTACCCCCCCTATCTCATCTTACCAGACTAACCATAAACAGTGTATCCGATGGGGGGCGTGGAATGACGTAATTATTAGGTGTCATTAGTGACAAATATTTACAAAATAATCGTATTCATAGTTTATTCAGATTCTTTGTGTGAAGTAGTTGAGAAACTTGCCTCCTATTGAATCACTTATCCTCTTTTTTTCATCATGAGCCTGAGTGTCCACAATCACACATTTTTGGAGGTGCGTTTAAAGGAAATCGTTGCTACCTAATAGGTGGTGCAGAAAATAAATAACAATAATCTTTCTAACTAATTTCCTAAGGTTACTATGAAGTACCTTATTTCCATTTTTTTTGTCATTGTCAATATAAAAAAGATACGATCTCAACTCACAAGTAATTGGACACAGCTGCATTCTAAACAGAATATCATGGAAAAAACGAGAACACATTATGATATTAATTGATTGTCTAGTTTAATAGGGGTCTAGTTCTTCCGCAACATGGATTCCAAAATAGTGCATTCATTCTTATAGGTTCCACGGGATATGCATAGTTGACATGCACTTACAATCACCAATAATAAATCTAAAACCTTCTCTGATAAATATGACTGACTGCTAGCTTACTGAAACTAATATGTTTAGCTGCATTAGTATTTGATCGCTTGAATAAAGGATGTCCTGATCGTGAGTTCATGGCCTAGGATTACAGGGGTTTAACAGAAAACAGTCTTGTATGATGGTGAAAACTACTCTTTAGAGCTCCTAATGCTCAATATTTTGTCTAAAAACACATAACGTGGATAATCTTCAATGTTAAGCAGGTTTTTACTCCGCTGTTGGCTTGCAGAAAATGCAAATCTAAACCTTAACATGTAAATGCTTTTGGTTTACTACAACCATTACCCTTTTTATTTCTTGGGTTTACTAGGAAAGTATTCACAGACCATTTCCAGTTTTCCTCTGGATATGATCTAGTTCTTGCAAATAGAGTCCTGCCGATCCTATATATACCTAGAAAATGAATTTCAAAATGTACCTTTATTGTAGAGACTGTTTTAAAAGATCATGATTTTGCTGCGCAAGGATCTAAATATTTGAACGCTAAGATAGTAAGAACCTCTTCCTAACCTTGTTACTTATATGCTTTTAGCCCCAAAGGAAATTCAAAATTTACCGGGACAGGGAGTAGGTGCACCGTGCATAACAATTAACAACATTGTGATAAATTTGTGCTATAGATATAAAATAGATGTGATAGCTAGTGTGTGTAATTACGTGCATTATGTATACATGAATGCATAATTCATATATAGGAGCATGTCCAAAGCTCCCAACCAGCTCATAATTCAGCAGAAAGCTATTAATTACTAACAGATTTTCAGGGACACAAAATATAAGAATTACTGTATCCAGTTACTCCATCATAATTAATTACTAATAATATGTTATCAACATCAACAAATGATTACAGATCCAACTCCCTCCCTCGTAAAAGGCTCCGCATTGTATCATACTACAAATCTTAAAATATTAAAAATAGTAAATGGATGCCAGTGTAGAAGAAGCAGAAGTACAATTAATCTGGAGTAGAGTGAGTGCGGCTCATTAGATAATTTTCATCAAAACCAAAACCCTTAAACATCGATCATACTACAAGAAAAACGGCTAAATTAAAAACTAGGTAAATAATTAAGGACATTAAACAGAAACAAAGCCAAACAGCAGAACATAACATAAGTGATATTAATGAGAGTGAAGGGATCACTACAGGGGAAAGAATTCAATCATCTTAAAAGGAGATGAACTTACTTTGTTTGAAGCAATTTCACGTGCCTCAACAAATGTGACGAAACAGGAAACCAATATTATCCCAGCCAAAAGTTGATTTCCCTTCCCAGGCTGGTGACATAAAATTAAATGAAAAATAAGTTCAAGCCTCTAAATTAAATGAAGCCCTTGTGAGAAAAAGCCTAAATTGAAATCACTAAATTTATATCATTAACCCTAAAATCTGAAAAGTAAATGAAACCATAAAATCTGAACTCAAATAACATCCTTGTTGCTTACAGTATATAAAGAACATAAAACCTTAAGAAAAAACTCTAAATTGATATCTTAAACCCTAAATTGATTTTATAATAAACCTTAAATTTATACCTGTGGAGAAAGCCATCCAGATTTTCTGTACGCCAGAGGAGTGTCCCTTCCAGTTGTAGTAGTTGTGTACTGAGCATGACCAGCCTTGGTCTGAATAGTATCCTGATATACACATTCATCTTCTGAGCCCTTTTCTTAGCAAACTTTATCTGATCTGGAATCACTTGGCTAGCTTGTTTAAAGTAACTTAAAACCCATGAAAGCGATGAAAGCCCTGCCAGCCCAAAAGCCCCGGATCCGAGAAATCCAGTGACAGCAAGCCCAATAGTGAGAGCAGCTGGGACAAGAACTAGGCTGAAGATGATGAAAAGTGGTGTGGCTAAAGCAAGGCCTGTTAGGGTTCCGATTAGGGTTATTCCGGCGAGGAAAAATAGGGTTCCGCTGACAAGAATGAGAGTAACGACGGCGAGGACTTGGGAGATGGAGGGGGTGTTTTTGGGGAGGAGAGATTTTACTCCGGCGGAGTGGTTGGGGTGTGTGGGTGGTAGGTTTGACGGTGTGCCATTCTTGATTTGAGATTAGTGACTTTTTTGGAGGCGGCTTCCAGAGAGAGTTAGATGAGAAAGGGTTTGTGAGAAAGAAAATAATTTGTTTCAACTGTGAAGATATGACCCTAGTAAATGACACGGGTAAATGCAATCAAAAATGGTTAATTTTAGGAGTTAAATTCAATTAAAAACGGTTGTTTTAATACGCCACTTCTTACCTCCTCCAGTAGCTACTTGAACTCGAGCCCGGCTTTTGCAACAATAATAAGCTGAAGGCTAATATTTATCTTAAATTAAAAATTTAATGTCTAATAAAAATCTATATTACAATTGAAAAATTAAACACGGCCATTACAATAATTTTTAACTTAAACATATTTTTTATAAAATCACTAAAATGTTCAATTAAACCATGTCATCTTCCTCGCTTTCACTTTCTTCATCGATAATCATGTCTTCATCTTGATTTTGTTCTTCGTTGTACTCATCCGTAGAATTGTCATTTTCAACAAATCTCAAATCAATAAAAAAAATTGAAGGATCATGAATCATCACGGGCTCGACACGAGATGATGAAGCATTTGAAACCTCATTTTGCAAGGCATCTTCACTTGACGTAAAGTTCCTTTTAGATTTCATTTCTTCATTAACAAAACGACTCTGTTATTCCTAGTGGACTAACAATGAGATTTACAGAAGGGGGGGTTGAATGTAAATCTCAAAACTTTTTCAAGTTTTGAGCAGTTTTAAAGGTTTTGTGTTCAAGATAAACAAGTGTGTGAATTGCTTTAAGCTAATACAGGCAGATATATATTCAAGCACTAATGTAAAGAACACAACAGACCTTAAAAACTTTTCTGGTGGATTTGTTGTTACACCAGAGATGGTATTTCAGAAAATATGTGATTCAAGATGTTGATCACAGCTGCGTCCTAGTACAAACTAGATAATTTATCTCTCAAGATTTTTCTAAACAGCACTGGAAAAATTCTTATCTAATTACTAGCTACTACTTGGTTTATATATCACCAAGTGTACAAGTGAAGACAAAGATAAAAATACAATAATAAAATAAGTTCTCCACTTGTTTCTTCTCCATATCACTCAAGTACTTTGTTGACTATTGCCTCTTTGTACTAGAGTAGAACGGCTGCTTTTTCTGATGTTCCTGAAATTAGGCTTCCACATTTCAGTTATCTCTGTCAACCCATGTGCCTCTGTCTGCTGTTACAACTACCACTTATCAACTGCTATTTAACAGAACATCCGTTGAAGCCTTCATCCGTTGATGGCTTTATCCGTTGATGTGTTAACAGTTGAAGCTCTATCCGTTGAAGCTTTAGAGACATCCGTTGAAGCTTTGTTTCTCATCTGTTGAAGGTCTTCAAGACATCCGTTGATACCACTTCATTTATACAAAATTATAAGGCATGAAATATTTACAATTGGTCTTCCTATTTGCATATCTTCTAGTAGTCAACATGACTTATATTTTCTCTCAACTTCTAAGAATTATATCTTAAATACAGAGACTGAAATGTGCTACAACACTAGACTTATTTCTAAGTAAAGCTGCATCATCAACAGATAGCCAAAGTGGTCTTATCCGTTGAGGCTGCAAACACTAAACTTCTACTTAAGTGTTTTGTTAAACATATCATCAAACTAATGCACATATATTCCTAACAATCTCCCCCTATTTATGTCTATAAGAATTGTAGACATAAATTCAGGGTTAACTTGATGATAACAAAACACTTAACAAATATATGAATTGAAACTAAGTAGAAATTTAAAAGTGCTGCAAAAGTGTGTGTACTAGGAGGTAATTGAAGATTTACAGAATTTCCAAGGGTGCTCCTTTAGTCTGAGCAAATCATCTTTTTCTTCTTTGTTCCCTTATTTTCTTTCCTAGCCCTTTGTCATTTTCCTCAATTTGGAGTTGGAGTTGTCTGTAGAATTCATCTTCATTACTGATATCCAACTTAGATTGCATTTCCTTGAGAGTTTCATTGCTGGCAATCTTGAGTTGGTCTTCAAGTCTGAAAAATCTTCTGACTCCTTTATCATCTCTAAATTCCATCAACCAATGAGGTAGTTTGTGGATTGTAATTCCCCTTTCTTGAATAAGTAAAGTTCTGGGCAAAGCATTGAGCTCCCTCCAAGTTTTCCTTATGTTGGAAATCTTGTTAAGAATTTCAGTCTTGGCTGTCCTGGTAAAGCCAGAATCCTTTTGTATGGCTGAAAAGACTCTGATCAAGGTAGAGTAGCCTTCATTCAGAATCCTGTAGAGAGGCCATGTTCTTTCCCCAGCTCCTTTGTATCTGAACACCAATCTCTCAGGTAGCTGTCTGTAGGCAGCTATTCCCCTTACATCCTCCAGCTCATCCAGATAGAGTTCAATGTCTGAAATTTCTTTTATGTCACAGATGTGAACATAATCATCTTTAGAAATGGGTGGCTTAGGCTTAGGTTTTTGTTTTTGAGTGAATTTCTTAGAGGTTAGGGGAGGTGTAGATTTGGATTTTCTTTTCTGTTTCTTTGGTAGTGGAAGAGTGGTTAAAAATGTAGGCAATTTGATGGTGTCCCAATCAATAGGTTCCTCTTTTGGGATGATTAGTTCACCATGGATGTTTATAGTGGGATCAACAACACAAGGTTCAGGTATGGAAGGTAGTGGTTTAGATATTGATTTAGTTTCTTCAGTGTTATCTTCACTCCTTCTATGTGCCTTGGCCTTTCTTCTGTTTCCCTTCTGCCATTCCTCTCTTTCCTCCATACTCTCACCAAATATACTCCCAAAAACCTCATCTAGGTTTGCAATCTTGTCTTCACCCCTGACTTCAATTCCTTTCTCTCCTTCAACTTGACTTGACTTTAGCTGTTGTTCAAGCTTTGCTTGTGCTCTTTTGTCAGCCTTGAGTTTTTCAGCTTCTTTCTTCAACCTTTTGGTTTCTTCCCTCTTGGCCTTTGAAAATTTGGGATGTCCTTGCATCACACAGATACTCTTTCCCTCTCTAAAGATAATGGCCATTTTCATTCTTTCAACTATGTCCTTGGTCTCCTTATACTTTATGATGTTAGCACCCAAAACTTTGTCTTCATCAGGCTTTGGAAGAGGAAAGTCCACTTCTTTCATCTGAGCAAAGTCTAGGGGGTTCTTTGTGGAGTCCTTGATGGATCTAGTGTTGGGCTTGAGAACCATAGGTTTTAGATTCTTGAAAGAAGTCTCTCCAACCTTATTCCTCCTTTCTGGCTTGTGCTCCATAATGATTGGTTCAACCTTTGTGCTATGTTTCACATATATTGATTTATCTTGTGTTGAGCCAAACACTTGTTGCATCCTTTCATCAATTCTCCTCCTTTGCTCTTTCACTTGAATTTCAGCTGCTGCTAGCTGGATTAGGTCAATTCCATCAGGCTTTCCTTTGATTTGCATAATTGGAGAAGTAGTGATGGCAGGAACTAGCACTTTAGATATCTGGATTTTTGTAGATGGCTCTCCTTCCCCTTCCCTTTTTCTCTCCCCCTTTTTGTTATCATCAAGGAGAGGGGTCAAGCCTTGTGCCTTTGCCAGCTGCATAAGTAGACTTGTTTGAGATTGTTGGTTGTGAAGAATGCTGGCCACAGAATTTTCAATAACTTAGACTCTGTCTTCTAACTTAGCCAGCCTCTTTTCAGTATTTGAATCCTTTTTCAATCTCAACAATAAGTCCTTCATTGTACCATAGGGCATGACTAAATCCAATTTTTCAGAATTGTAGGATTTCAAGTCAGCAATATCCTTCTTGAGTTCATCCACACTCAGATTCTGTCTTACTTGCTGCAACTTCATGAGATGCAGTGAGTCCAGGTGAGCTGTAAGGATTGCCTTGGTACCAACTTGTGAAGTTTTCTGAATGGCCTGTTGGATAGTACTGATTTGTTTGACTAAGGAGACATTGAATTGCCCTGATGTAGACTCTTTTGTCAAGGCCCATTCAGGTAAATTTGGAATAGAACTAGGGCATTCATCTCCCCCTAAGTTCATGCTTCCATCAAAAGAAACAGAGTCATCATCATCAGAATTTACTCCAAATTCCTCAGATGACTCACCAGCTGTAGAAGGCATCTTGTTAATAGCAGCTTTATCCCTTTGAAGAGATTCTGTTGTATGTACTAGATGTAGTGTCTTTTCTGCCTCCTCATTGCCCTGAGCAGCCAACAACTGATAGGCTGACACAGGATGAGTAAAAGTGTTAGCATTCAAGGAAATGTTATCAATTACATCTTTGTAATGTTGCTGAAATTGTCTTTCCTTTTCAGCATCATCCACAATCATTGACTCACTAGCAATGGCCGGATCCATCCTTATATCTGTTGTACCTGCCTTTCTCTCTTTTTCTCTATATTCTTGTATCAGGGGCTCCCCCTGGCTCACACTCCTCACACCCTCACCTTCACCTACTAAGGTGGTACTCCTCTCACTTACTTTTGCCATGCTGGAAGAAATAGCATGCTTATTTGAGCTCTCAATCTCTCCTTTTGCCTGGGAGCAACCCAGCCTCTCACTCAAATTGTCACTCCCTTCCCTCAGTCCTAAAAGTGATTGTACAGTGATCATGTCTTCTACACTTGGAATTGTTTCAGTTGAGTGTGTAGAGACTATCAACGGATATGGAATAGCCGTTGAAGGTGACACTGATGGTATCAACGGATAACTGCTGTTAAGCTTATCCGTTGAAGAACAACCACTTGTCAACGGATGAGTGATATCCGTTGAAGAAGGAAAAGAAGTAGAAATTGAAAGTGATATAACTGTTGAATCTGTGTGGATTGATTTAAGTTTTGGTGACACAGATCCTTCAATTACATCTGAAAGAATTTGCGGGTGATCCAACAAATCATCTAAAAGATGATGATCACCTGTATTTGAGTGGGGCTCCTCCCTGAGTTGTAAAGAGGGAGAATCAGGAATTGATGGGAATAACATCTCCACATCCAGAGATGGTGATGAAGTGTGTGGTGATTGATGTGTGTGAATTGTGAGAGAATGGGGCTGTGACTCCACATTTGTTGGAGCCACATCAAACTGAGTTTGAGAAGGCATAGATACATATGGATGTATCTATGCAGTGTGTGCACCCTGTGTAGAAGATTGGGTTCTAGCCCTCTTTCTTCTAATAAAAGATTTTGTTGGCGAGTGTTTGGCTTCAGTGTCCTTCCCTCGTTTGTTCTGTGTTCCTGGTTGGGAACTATTTTCAATAGTTACATCCTTTTGGAAGGATGCAGCTAGGGATATGCTAGAGACCTTTTCAACCACCACAGCTTTTTGAGAAACTGTGGCTTGGCTAGCTTGGGAAGCACTTATCTCTCCTTCCTTATCCTGGGGGTTTCTTTGATGTTCACCCCTCCCCTCACCACTCACACCCTGTTCACTCCCCTCAGGGTTAAGGGTAGGTGTTACAACTGTTGTCTTTTGAGAAACAACAGAGGTGGTTTTCTTTGTCTTTGATTTTGAAATTTTAGTTTTGGTGACCTTGGTAGGAATCTGTTGGGGCATTGTCACAGATTCCATGGGCACACTAGAAGATAAAGACATAGAGGGGTTGGAAGAAGTAGGAGTTGTAGAAACAATTACCTCATTTACCTGAGGTGCATCCATGATTGGTAAATATACCAATGGTACACTGCTGTTGAGATCCATTCTCAATAAATCTGCAAGAACTCTTTTCTCTTGTGCCCAACACTTGAGTTTATTATTCTCATTGGTTATGACCAAACCTTCAGCAACATGGTTAGCCAATAACATAAAGAATCTAGCATAATAGATGTTATTAGGTCTATTAGCTTTGTTACCTAATCTAGTACCCAATTCTAGCATAACATAATTGCTAAAGTTAAAATACCTATCAGAAATAAGCATATAGAGCATATTAACAAGAGATGAAGTTATGGCATCAAAATTACTAATTTTCCCAGAGAAAACCTTGATAAAGGCATCCCCAAGAAAACTCCATTCTTTCCTAAGGCCTTTTCTTTTAATACTCCCTAAACTAGCAGAGTTAAGAGAATAACCTATGGAATCTAACATGCTGGATACATCATTATCAGTGTGTGGTGTCATGGCATTGTTCTCAGGCAATTTAAAACATGCTAGTAAATCATCACAGTTAACACAGTGATTTTTACCTTTGAGAGTGAAAGAGATGGTCATATCTATGGAGTTGAACTCAGCAGATGTCCAAATCTCCTCAACTACTTCACAGTAAATCGTTAGGGCTTCCAGCATTGCATAGCTAAGTTTACAGTTTTTGATGAAGTCCATCATTTTGTGATAATCTGAGTGGGCTTCATTCTTTACTACCAAAGCTATGAAATTGTTCTTCTCATAGATGAACCCAGATTGAGACATAATTTTTACTACAGGTGCCATTGTTGTAAGTAAAAGTTGCAGAGAATAACTTGAAGGATTTGCAGAGAGAAAATGGTAAAAGCTTTGAAATTTCAAGAAAGCGTAAAGTAAAAATGAAAAATCAGAAGGGCTTATATACTTTCTCAAATTAAAAAGTATAAATAAAAGATTAAACAATAAATATATGTTAGTGAATTTCAGCCGTTTAAGAATAAACTGTAAGTATTCTAAAAACTACTATTAAAACAAATACATACAGCTGTATGTATGAGTATCAACGGTTAAGAAAATAGAATCAACGGTTGTGAAACACCTGAATCGACTGATGTGACATTTCAACGGATAAAGTAAACTGTCATCCGTTGAAAGGTACTTCAGTTTTATCCGTTGACGGATAAAAATTCCAGAAATGTATATGTCTTTCAACGGATAATGAACATCCGTTGATGGAACAATTTTGACTTTCAACGGATAGGAAATACCCGTTGATAAAATAATCTGTGTTAAAAAGTCAAATTTGTTCTAGCAACTAATACATTTCAGGCTTCAATTCAAATTGCAATAAGGACATAAATTTTATGAGTAATTAAGCATACCTAGATCACTTACCAATCTTGTGAATGTTGATTCATCAAGTGGCTTGGTAAATATGTCTGCAATTTGTTGTTCACTTGGAACAAAATGTAGTTCCACTGTACCATTCATGACATGCTCCCTGATGAAGTGGTACTTGATATCAATGTGCTTGGTCCTTGAGTGCTGCACAGGATTCTCTGTTATGGCTATGGCACTTGTGTTGTCACAAAAGATAGGAATTTTGTCAACATGAAGTCCATAATCAAGGAGTTGATTCCTCATCCATAACACTTGAGAGCAGCAACTTCCAGCAGCAATGTATTCAGCCTCAGCTGTAGAAGTAGAGACTGAATTTTGCTTTTTGCTAAACCATGATACAAGCTTGTTTCCCAGGAATTGGCAGGAGCCTGTTGTACTTTTCCTGTCTATTTTGCAACCTGCATAGTCTCTAGTGAAGTGATTCTCCAAAAGGAATTTTGATAGGGTTTCATACCAGGCTCTAGGTGTTTGCTTCAGTCCATAGAGTGCTTTCAACAGATAATACACATAGACTGGAAAATTTGGATCTTCAAACCCTGGAGGTTGACTTACATAGACTTCTTCCTCCAATTTCCCATTTAGAAATGCACTCTTGACATCCATTTGATAGACTTTGAAATTGGCATGGGCTGCATAGGCTAGAAAAATTCTGATGGCTTCAAGTCTTGCAACAGGAGCATATGTTTCATCAAAATCTATTCCCTCTTGTTGAGAATAGCCTTTAGCAACCAATCTGGCTTTATTCCTTATGACAATGCCATTTTCATCCATCTTGTTTCTGAATACCCATTTTGTGTCAATGGGACTCTTGTTCTTTGGTTTGGGTATCAGCTTCCAAACTTTGTTTCTCTCAAATTGGTTCAGCTCTTCCTGCATAGCTAATATCCAATCTGGATCCAACAAAGCTTCTTCCACTTCCTTAGGTTCCTCCTGAGATAGAAAACTACTATACAGACATTCATCTTAAGTAGCTTTTCTTGTTTGCACTTTAGATGATGCATCACCAATGATCAGTTCAAAGGGATGATTCTTGGTCCATTTCCTTTGAGGTGGAAGATGTGCTCTAGATGAGGTGGCCTCAGTATTGTCATGATGTGAGACAGAGTGTTGATTAGTTGAAACTCCCCCTGAGTTGTTGGTTCTTTGCAGGGAATTTGGAGTTCTATCAACTGATGATGTAAATCGATTATCCGTTGATGAACTATGATCAACGGATGCTTCATTTTGTACTTCAACGGATGATGCACTATGTCTTTCAACGGATACTGCATTGCCTCTATCAACGGGTGCAGAATTTTGTGCATTATCCAAGGGCATATTTTGAATCCCTTTTGAAGTGTCATCTCCATCAATCTCCTCTTCACTATCATCACAATATATCTCAATGTTGTCAAATTTGAGTCTCTCATTGTGTCCCTCATCTGTTAGTCCATCAATCTTTTTATCATCAAACACAACATGCACAGATTCCATAACAATGTTGGTTCTTAGATTGTAGACCCTATAAGATTTTCCAGCTGAGTAACCAACAAATATCCCTTCATCAGCCTTTGCATCAAACTTCCCTTTATGGTCAGATTGATTCCTCAGTATAAAGCATTTACATCCAAAGACATGAAGAAAGTTTAGAGTTGGTTTTCGTCTCTTGAACAACTGATAAGGAGTCATGCCTTTAGCTTGATTGATCAAAGAAATATTCTGAGTGTAGCAGGCACAATTAACAGCTTCAGCCCAGAAATATGTTGGTAACTTTGATTCTTCAAGCATTGTTCTGGCAGCCTCAATCAAAGATCTGTTCTTTCTTTCAACTACCCCATTTTGCTGAGGTGTTCTTGGAGCTGAGAACTCATGCATGATTCCATTTTCTTCACAAAACAGCCTTATTGACAAATTCTTGAACTCAGTTCCATTGTCACTCCTGATATTCCTAACATTCAAGTCAGGATGATTATTGACTTGCCTGATGTGATTGATAATGATTTCACTTGCTTCATCCTTTGATCCAAGAAAATAGACCCATGAAAACTTTGAGAAATCATCTACAATCACTAAGCAATATCTTCTTCTTGCAATTGACAATACATTGACTGGTCCAAACAAATCCATATGCAGCAGCTGTAATGGTTGATCAATTGTTATTTCAAGCTTCTTTTTGAATGATGCTTTCCTTTGTTTGCCTTTCTGACAAGCATCACACAAACCATCCCTTGAGAATTCAACTAAAGGAATTCCTCTAACTAAGTCCTTTTTGACTAGATCATTCATTGTCTTGAAATTCAAATGGGATAGCTTCTTGTGCCATAGCCAACTCTCAACTGAACTTGCTTTGCTGAAGAGACAAGTAATAGATTCTGCATCTGTAGAGTTGAAGTCAGCTAAGTACACATTCCCTTTTCTAACTCCAGTTAGAACTACTTTGTTGTCTTTCTTGCTGGTGACAACACAGGCTTCTGAATTGAAGGAAATTGTATTCCCTCTATCACATAGTTGACTGATACTCAGTAAGTTGTGCTTGAGACCATCAACTAATACAACTTCATCAATGATGACATTCCTTGTTGAAATCAAGCCATATCCCATAGTAAACCCTTTGCTGTCATCTCCAAAGGTTATGCTAGGGCCAGCTCTCTCCTTAAACTCAGTGAGCAGGGAGAAATCTCCTGTCATGTGTCTTGAACAACCACTGTCCAAGTACCATAGATTTCTTCTTTTTCCCTGCACACCATAAAAACAATCAAGTTGATTTTGGTACCCAAGTTTCCTTGGGTCCATTCCTGTTAGCCTTTCTCCTAGACTTCATTCCTCCTGCATCTTTAGACTTAGGTAACTTTGAGTCAACCTTGATCTTAGATGTAGTTGGTTGAGGTGTAGGGTTAGTCACAAAATCATTTAGCACATTTGGAATTTGATAAGGCATGGATTGTGCAAGCATGTTATTCCATATTGGCATATTGTATGGCATTTGAGGCATACTAAATGCAGCAAGATAAGGATTGTTAAAATATGGCATGTTTGCAAAATGTGCATAAGGATTCTGTTGAGACATAACAGGCATAACATGCAGAGGTGATGCAGACATATTAGGCATGGAAGAGGGTACAGGTATGGGAGTTTTCTTAATAGATTTGCAATTAGCAGATAGATGATTAACACTAGTACAATGCACACAGCTTTTTCTAGGAGCATACTTATCAGGTGTGTAATTGTTATGTTTGTTAACCCCTACCTTCCCATTTCTATTAGATTTCCTTTTAGTTTCCTTTTTATCCTCAACCACTTTGAGCCTATTCTTTAACTGTTCTAAGGTCATGTGCCCTATATTTACCTTACTGAAATCTTTGGATGTGCTTGCTTCTCCTTTGACAAAGTTCTTGGAAGTTGAACCAAATATTTTGTTGAGTTTCTTTAGATTTTCACTTTTAGAAACATCTGCCTGTTTTAATTGAGGAACCTTCAACGGATGCTCCTTTTCTTCCTTCAACGGATAACTTTCATCATCCGTCGATTCCACATCCGTTGACAGCCCATCAATTAATTCCAGTTTCTTTTTGTTTTTATCCCAGGCAGTCTCACAGAATGATTCAATTCCTTGGACCTTGGAAATTTGAGCACTAACATCCCTAGATGTCTTCCAGGCTTTAATCACCTCTTGCTCTCTCTCTAATTGATTGTAAAGTATTTCTACTTTCTTAACAGATTCAGCTAGTTCATTTTCAACAGATATACAATGTAGCTTAGTTTTCTCTAGGTCAATCAACTTATCTTCTAACACAGCATTTCTATTACTTAAAAACAGATTGTTCTCTTTAATCCTACTATTTTCTTTAGCAAGAGATTTAAGAGACACACGCAAATGATACAATTCAGTAGACATGTCATTAAAAGCATCATTGCACTCTTCTTTAGTAAGCTGTGTTAAATCAGTAGTGATTACCTGGTTGCTTGATGAACTAACTTCATTTTCCTCAGAATCAGCCATGAGAGCCAAGTTGACATATTCCACATCTTCATCCTCTTCTTCTCCATCAGCTGCCCAGTCCTTTTCTTGAGTAATGAAAGCCCTCTCCTTTTGCTTGAGCAGATCAAAATATTTCTTTTTGTAATCTACTTGTTCAAATTTCTTCTTTTCAGAAGTTGGCTTTCTGCACTCACTTGCAAAGTGTCCACTTATACCACAATTGAAACATTTGAACTTGGATTTGTCCACCATGTTCTTATGAGGTTTAGTGGCTCTAGTGTTTTTCCTAAATTTCATCTTTGCAAATCTCCTGGACAGAAATGCAAGATGCTCATCAATACCATCAGAGTCATCTTGGCTGGATTTGTCTTCATTCTCAGCAACTTGCTCCTTACCCTTGCTTGATTCTGATTTGCTTGTGCCATCTTTGGAGTTTGATGTAGATCTCACAGTTTCTTGTCTGCATTCTTTCTCATTTTCAGCTACCAAGGCAACTGAACCTCCTTTCTTTCTTCCCTTCTCCAATACCTCATCCTGTTCCAGCTCTAGTTCATAAGTCTTCAAGATTCCATATAATCTTTCAAGAGTGAAGTCCTTATAATCTTGAGAGTTTCTCAAGGAGACAGTCATGGGTTTCCATTCCTTTGGCAAGGATCTTAAAAATTTAAGATTTCAATCCTTCACCTGGTACACTCTACCATACAGCTTCAGTCCATTCAACAGCTTTTGGAATCTATTGAATGTGTCATTTAAAGATTCATTTTCTTCAAAATGAAAATACTCATACTGTTGAATGAGAAGCTGCATTTTGTTTTCTTTTACTTGTTCTGTACCTTCACACAGTAGCTGAACTGTGTCCCAAACCTCTTTGGCAGTTGTGCAATTTATCACATTATCAAACATATCCTTGTCAAGACCATTAAACAAAATGTTCATAGCCTTCTTATCCTTGTGGACTTCTTATGTGTCTTCCATTGTCCATTCTGCTCTAGGTTTTGGAATGGATTGACCAACAGCAATTGTGGCCATAGCAACTGTGGCTACTTTATGGGGAATGTGAGGACCATTCTCAATGCAGTTTACATAACCTTCATCTTGGGAGAGTAGATGAAGGTGCATTTTCACCTTCCAATGGTGATAACTGTCTTTGTCAAGAACTGGATTTTTACTCCAATATCCTTCTTACTCATCTTTGTTAGTTTCCAAGATCTTTAAACTCTTTGTGTGTCAAGAGCTTGCTCTGATACCAATTGTTATTCCTAGTGGACTAACAATGAGATTTACAGAAGGGGGGGTTGAATGTAAATCTCAAAACTTTTTCAAGTTTTGAGCAGTTTTAAAGGTTTTGTGTTCAAGATAAACAAGTGTGTGAATTGCTTTAAGCTAATACAGACTGATATATATTCAAGCACTAATTTAAAGAACACAACAGACCTTAAAAACTTTTCTGGTGGATTTGTTGTTCCACCAGAGATGGTATTTCAGAAAATCTGTGATTCAAGATGTTGATCACAGCTGCGTCCTAGTACAAACTAGATAATTTTTCTCTCAAGATTTTTCTAAACAGCACTGGAAAAATTCTTATCTAATTACTAGCTGCTACTTGGTTTATATATCACCAAGTGTACAAGTGAAGACAAAGATAAAAATACAATAATAAAATAAGTTCTCCACTTGTTTCTTCTCCATATCACTCAAGTACTTTGTTGACTATTGCCTCTTTGTACTAGAGTAGAATGGCTGCTTTTTCTGATGTTCCTGAAATTAGGCTTCCACATTTCAGTTATCTCTGTCAACCCATGTGCCTCTGTCTGCTGTTACAACTACCACTTATCAACTGCTATTTAACAGAACATCTGTTGAAGCCTTCATCCGTTGATGGCTTTATCCGTTGATGTGTTAGCAGTTGAAGCTCTATCCGTTGAAGCTTTAGAGACATCCGTTGAAGGTCTTCAAGACATCCGTTGATACCACTTCATTTATACAAAATTACAAGGCATGAAATATTTACAATTGGCCTTCCTATTTGCATATCTTCTAGTAGTCAACATGACTTATATTTTCTCTCAACTTCTAAGAATTATATCTTAAATACAGAGACTGAAATGTGCTACAACACTAGACTTATTTCTAAGTAAAGCTGCACCATCAACGGATAGCCAAAGTGGTCTTATCCGTTGAGGCTGCAAACACTAAACTTCTACTTAAGTGTTTTGTTAAACATATCATCAAACTAATGCACATATATTCCTAACAATCTCCCCCTATTTATGTCTATAAGAATTGTAGACATAAATTCAGGGTTAACTTGATGATAACAAAACACTTAACAAATATATGAATTGAAACTAAGTAGAAATTTAAAAGTGCTGCAAAAGTGTGTGTACTGGGAGGTAATTGAAGATTTACAGAATTTCCAAGGGTGCTCCTTTAGTCTGAGCAAATCATCTTTTTCTTCTTTGTTCCCTTATTTTCTTTCCTAGCCCTTTGTCATTTTCCTCAATTTGGAGTTGGAGTTGTCTGTAGAATTCAGCTTCATCTTCATTACTGATATCCAACTTAGATTGCATTTCCTTGAGAGTTTCATTGCTGGCAATCTTGAGTTGGTCTTCAAGTCTGAAAAATCTTCTGACTCCTTTATCATCTCTAAATTCCATCAACCAATGAGGTGGTTTGTGGATTGTAATTCCCCTTTCTTGAATAAGTAAAGTTCTGGGCAAAGCATTGAGCTCCCTCCAAGTTTTCCTTATGTTGGAAATCTTGTTGAGAATTTCAGTCTTGGCTGTCCTGGTAAAGCCAGAATCCTTTTGTATGGCTGAAAAGACTCTGATCAAGGTAGAGTAGCCTTCATTCAGAATCCTATAGAGAGGCCATGTTCTTTCCCCAGCTCCTTTGTATCTGAACACCAATCTCTCTGGTAGCTGTCTGTAGGCAGCTATTCCCCTTACATCCTCCAGCTCATCTAGATAGAGTTCAATGTCTGAAATTTCTTTTATGTCACAGATGTGAACATAATCATCTTTAGAATGGGTGGCTTAGGCTTAGGTTTTTGTTTTTGAGTGAATTTCTTAGAGGTTAGGGGAGGTGTAGATTTGGATTTTCTTTTCTGTTTCTTTGGTAGTGGAAGAGTGGTTAAAAAGGTAGGCAATTTGATGGTGTCCCAATCAATAGGTTCCTCTTTTGGGATGATTAGTTCACCATGGATGTTTATAGTGGGATCAACAACACAAGGTTCAGGTATGGAAGGTAGTGGTTTAGATATTGATTTAGTTTCTTCAGTGTTATCTTCACTCCTTCTATGTGCCTTGGCCTTTCTTCTGTTTCCCTTCTGCCATTCCTCTCTTTCCTCCATACTCTCACCAAATATACTCCCAAAAACCTCATCTAGGTTTGCAATCTTGTCTTCACCCCTGACTTCAATTCCTTTCTCTCCTTCAACTTGACTTGACTTTAGCTGTTGTTCAAGCTTTGCTTGTGCTCTTTTGTCAGCCTTGAGTTTTTCAGCTTCTTTCTTCAACCTTTTGGTTTCTTCCCTCTTGGCCTTTGAAAATTTGGGATGTCCTTGCATCACACAGATACTCTTTCCCTCTCTAAAGATAATGGCCATTTTCATTCTTTCAACTATGTCCTTGGTCTCCTTGTACTTTATGATGTTAGCACCCAAAACTTTGTCTTCATCAGGCTTTGGAAGAGGAAAGTCCACTTCTTTCGTCTGAGCAAAGTCTAGGGGGTTCTTTGTGGAGTCCTTGCTGGATCTAGTGTTGGGCTTGGGAACCATAGGTTTTAGATTCTTGAAAGAAGTCTCTCCAACCTTATTCCTCCTTTCTGGCTTGTGCTCCATAATGATTGGTTCAATCTTTGTGCTATGTTTCACAGATATTGATTTATCTTGTGTTGAGCCAAACACTTGTTGCATCCTTTCATCAATTCTCCTCCTTTGCTCTTTCACTTGAATTTCAGCTTCTGCTAGCTGGATTAGGTCAATTCCATCAGGCTTTCCTTTGATTTGCATAATTGGAGAAGTAGTGATGGCAGGAACTAGCACTTTAGATATCTGGATTTTTGTAGATGGCTCTCCTTCCCCTTCCCTTTTTCTCTCCCCCTTTTTGTTATCATCAAGGAGAGGGGTCAAGCCTTGTGCCTTTGCCAGCTGCATAAGTAGACTTGTTTGAGATTGTTGGTTGTGAAGAATGCTGGCCACAGAATTTTCAATAACTTGGACTCTGTCTTCTAACTTAGCCAGCCTCTTTTCAGTATTTGAATCCTTTTTCAATCTCAACAATAAGTCCTTCATTGTACCATAGGACATGACTGAATCCAATTTTTCAGAATTGTAGGATTTCAAGTCAGCAATATCCTTCTTGAGTTCATCCACACTCAGATTCTGTCTTACTTGCTGCAACTTCATGAGATGCAGTGAGTCCAGGTGAGCTGTAAGGATTGCCTTGGTACCAACTTGTGAAGTTTTTTGAATGGCCTGTTGGATAGTACTGATTTGTTTGACTAAGGAGACATTGAATTGCCCTGATGTAGACTCCTTTGTCAAGGCCCATTCAGGTAAATTTGGAATAGAACTAGGGCCTTCATCTCCCCCTAAGTTCATGCTTCCATCAAAAGAAACAGAGTCATCATCATCAGAATTTACTCCAAATTCCTCAGATGACTCACCAGCTGTAGAAGGCATCTTATTAATAGCAGCTTTATCCCTTTGAAGAGATTCTGTTATATGTACTAGATGTAGTGTCTTTTCTGCCTCCTCATTGCCCTGAGCAGCCAACAACTGATAGGCTGACACAGGATGAGTAAAAGTGTCAGCATTCAAGGAAATGTCTTTTCTGCCTCCTCATTGCCCTGAGAAGCCAACTTACACTCGGTGGCCAAATGCAGTGGCAAGTGCTCCATCGGGTTAAAGAACCCGGGAGTAAAGATGGTTTCAAACTTAGACATTATCCTCACAATATCTTTCTCTATTTTTAATAAATCGGAGTATTTCAAGGTAGATGAGCACAAATCTTGGAAGAAGTTAGACAATTCAATAATGGCATCACCCACTTGTTTCGGCAATAAGTTACGACAAACAATAGGCAGTAATTTTTGCATGAAAATATGACAATCATGCGATTTCATACCACGAATAGTATGTTTTTCAAAATTCACACACCTAGATATATTTGAAACGTAACCATCCGGAAATTTAAGTGTTGAAATCCACTCAAACAAATTACCAACTTGTTCCCTCAAGAGCGCATATGGAGCATGTGGCATTATGTCTCCATCTTGAACCCACAACTCACGTCGTATACCAAGATCCTCACAATCATACCTTGATTTTAAGTTATCTTTGGTCTTGTTCTTGTCAGCTAATATTGTGTAGAATATGTTTTCAAAAACATTCTTTTCAGTATGCATGACATCAATATTGTGACGAAGATCAAGTGTCTCCCAATACGGGAGCTCAAAAAATAGAGAATAATGAGTCCAATTATGAGTAACACCATAATCCCGAGGTCTTCTTTTTGTTAACTTTCCTGGAGGAGGAAATTGTATAAGATCACATACATCCTTTGCCCTTCTACCTGAATGTCGAGCTGTGACGGAACGAACCTCTCTCTTTCCAAACTTTGTGCTACTCCTCAATGGATCACCCGGTTTTAAAAAATATCGAGCAATGCCAAAGAAAGAAGGCTTACCACCATTTCTCAGTTGAAAGCATTTGATATCACCACTACATACATGACAAGACAACTTACCCTTAGTCGACCACCCACTTAACATCGCAAGTGCTGGAAAGTCGCTAATTGTCCACATTAGTGCAGCCCTCATTTGAAAATTTGTGCGTGATGACCTATCATATGTTTCCACTCTTGTATTCCAAACTAGCTTCAATTCATCAATTAACGGTCAGAGGTAAATATGTAGGTCTTTTGTAGGATTAGTAGGACCGGGAACAATGAGAGGCATGAACATATATGGAGCTTTCATGCACATGGATGGTGGAAGGTTGTAAACCACCACCACAACAGGCCATACAGTATAATCCCTTGCAAGTGGATCACGAAATGGATCAAACCCATCACTAGAAAGGCCAAGTCTGATATTCCGTGCCTCTTTTGCAAATCTCGGAAATCTAGCATCAAATGTTTTCCATTCATCTCCATCTGCCGGGTGAGATAACTGACCATCAACTATGACTCTATCATGGTGCCACGTCATACACTTAGCAGTTTGCTCAGACATGTACAAACGTTGTAGTCTCGGTATAAGTGGAAAGTATCGCAAGATCTTTCTTGGAATCAACTTCTTTTGGTTATCTTTTCGGTCCTTATATCGACCTTTGTGACATATGTCACAACATGTCTTTTTACTATTTTCCTTGTAAAATAACATGCAATCATTCTCGCAAGCATCAATTTTTCATATCCCATATTCAAACCACTTATCATCTTTTTCACATCATAATATGTCTTAGGTAGATTGTGTTTCTCCGGCAATACTGACCCAATAAGTTCAAGTAACTCATCAAAGGTCTTGTTACTACAACCATGCTTGTTCTTGAAATATAACAACCTATTTACGAATGACAAAGTGGTAGAACTTGGATAATTTGGATAAAGAGGTCCAGAAGCACCGTCAAACATCTCACAAAATTTTTTTGATGTTGGAGTCGGTTCCTCCTCACCATTCCCGAAATTTTCATGTGCATCCGTAAAGTCTCGAAGCATTTCACGTGCATCATACATATCATCATCTCTAGGATCATTATTACCCAAACTAGTCTCGGCTTCAACCCCGGACATACGCTTTTCTCCATGAAAAACCCATTTAGTATATGACTCCATAATGCCATGTCGATACAAATCATAAGTTACATGGTCAGGTAATTTACGCCATATATTTCCACACTCATTACATGGGCATCTTATCCTCCCCATTGAATCAACTTCCCCTTTCATAGCAAAATTGATGAAATTTTGTACACCATGTTTGTACTCCTCGGTTATATTATTCCTTGCATCAAACCTACGATGCATCCAACTTCGATCGGATGCCATCCACAATTATCATATTTTGATTAATTAGTCATTATAGATAAAAACTAACATCAATAAACAACTTAATTTAATTAATATTTCATTAGTATGATTGATACAATCATTATATAACTCAATGTCTTACGATTATCTTAACATACTAAAAACAAGTAATAATTACACTAATTTAGCCACAATAATTAAGATAGTTTATTTAGTATAAAAAAACTAACAATATTAACACAATTGACATATATGAATACAAGAATTACAAGTATATGTATGAAAAATTTGGAAGAATACTTACTTGGACAAGAATGCTTTTAAAATTGAAACTTAAGGAATTAAAGGAGATAGGAAAAAATGGTGAAAGAAGAAAATGGAGGCCACTCGAAGGAAAGGATACTGACAGTCGGGTTTCTACATGTGTTACCCAAATACAACAGGAAACGGTTGAAAATGAACAGCGGGTATATCCAACCAGATACGGTTGAAAACAAACAGCGGGTATATCAAACCAGATACGCTTGCCTTTATAATTGATATTTTCAACAAGAAACGGTTGAATTTAAAATCCACTGAATTTATTCGTTTTGGTGGAACTTGCCCGCGAACAAAAAAGTTGTTTATACTAAATTCAACCGGAAATCGTTGAATAAGAGTTCCATTGATTTTATCCGGTTGAATTTATTTTTTGGTGGGAACTTTCCCGCTGACCCAAAAATTGGTTGTTTTAAATTCAACCGCTTTTGGTTGAATATAAAGCAGTTATTTATTCGGTTGAATTTAACTTTTGGTGGGAAATTTTGAAAAATTGGGAACACTAAATTCAACTGATTCTGGTTGAATTTAAAACCGGTTGAATTTAATCGGTTGAATTTAGTGTCGGTTGAATTTGTTCGATTGAATTTAAACGCTGGTCAACGTTGATTTCAAATTCAATCATATGTGGTTGAGTTTAGGTCCGGTTGAATTTAGCCGGTTGAATTTAATCCAATTTTCTAGTAGTGCTCATTCTCACGCCGGAGGTGCCGCGGGGACGCCACCCCCTCCGGTTTTATTTTATAGGTCCCCACCCTACAGCTACACCGCTCGCCGCCGTCATTTCTGTCTTGAGTCCGAACCCAGTAATTAAGGAGGGGATCCCGGGGTGATATGGGATTATCATCGGCCCCTATTTGGCTTCTGCCGTTTGGCGGCCACTAACGTAATAAGGGTGTGGAAAGTAGTGGGCACCTTGTTTTGCTTCTCCTGTTTTCCCTCAAACCACCTCTCTCTCTCTCTCCATCTCTCTCTCTCCATCTCTCTCCATCTCTCTCAATCTCTCTCTCTCTCACTCCCTCTCACTCTCTCTCCTTAACTCATCATCTTATCTCTGTCTATCCCTATCTGTATCTCAACATGGAGTCATGTTTTTTATATCATTTATTTATTATTAATTTTAGACCCATATTCCAGCCCAAATTAATTAATTTTATTTGAGAATAAATGAAATTCATGGAGTATTCATGATCGGGTTGAAATGTTTTTAACTTATCTTAAAATTAATGATGAGTCTGTTATTCCTAGCTGAGTAGTGCTCGATTAAAATCAGTACATAAGATTGTTCCAAAATAACGGAATATATGTGATAATATGAAATAATTTAACGTATTATTGATGTGAATGCAAGATAAAATTTTGTTTGATATTATCGTAGTAAATCAAATTTAATTTAACATAATATTTTTTCACGTATTATTTTTTTTGAAAATTAATTTTGTATCTCTAACATTTTTCTTCTTGAAATTTAATATTTTAAGAGTAATTTTAATTAGAATTCATAAAACCGACATAATTAAAATATAGATCAAAGTTGTATATGTTATACGTTTCTTTTTTTTTGACTAATTTTGGCTTATAGCCTTACAAATGAGTATCTGTTCTCAACAATTCTCGGGGTGAGCCAGGATCGAACCCAGGATCTAGGACGACAGAGGATAAGCCCTTTACCACTTGAGCTATCCAACCGTGCTCATATGTTATACGTTTCTAATTAAAAGGTAAGAGCCCTTGATGCTCATGTTTTACTCTTTATAATATAAATTATTAATTTTTAATAATTTAATATGGCCTCATCTTCAATAATATTTTTTAAATTGACACTTTAATATATTTTTTATTATCAGAAACATCTTGAATTCAAAAAAAATAAAAGTAGGTGGAGAAAGACTGTGTGTTATTAAAAATATATAATAAAATAATAATTAAGAGTATTACCGAAATTTGACTCTTAAATAAAATTAAAAATTCAAGACTCTTAAAATTAAGAATGAGTTTAAAGAATTTAATGAAATAATATTTAGATTCTTTCTCCTTGATTGTAGAGTAAATATAGTTAAAAATTTAAATAAAGAGGGTATCCGAGATGGTGTAAGATGCTGTTCAACATCAATTTTAATACCTCAAAGTTTTTATATAAAATTATTAATTATCTGATTAAATTCGACCCTCCGCCGTCCGTTAACGTCATAAAAATTTTAGATAAACCGAGATTATATATATTTCCCAAGTGAGTTCTGGACATCAAAAAGAAGGTAATGGCCAAAAATACATTTTTTTAAAAAAATTGTAACAAAATTATCACTTTTTAAAATTTATGGCCAAAAATAAGCGTATAATATGTATTTGAAAAATGAGTAAGCCTAATACGAATTTGAGAAATGGGTATTACGTAAAAAAATGAAAAAGAAAAAAAACACAACACAAGATACGCATCCATTATAATTTTTTCTAAAACATTTTTTTTCACAAATTACCCGTTTATTAAATGCGTATAAATGATACCCAACTTAGAAATGCGTATTAAACATGTTTTTTTGTCCAAAATTTTCAAAAGAGGTATTATTGTCACAAACTCTAAAAAAAGGTATTTTGTCATTTTTTCTCAAAAAGATTTTAGATGATCCGGTTGCACCAGTAAAATATACGAGGTAAAATGTATTTTCCGAGAGCATCGTCATATAATTTAGTGAGTGAAGAAGAATTATAAAATAATATTGTTAGATTTTTATAAATAAATGATAACTCATAAATGTATTCTAAAAGAGTAAACTAAAAATAAAACTAAATTTTATTATCAGATTCCATATAATAAAATACTACACAAATACTACACATTTAACAAAAACACCTATCAAATAGCTAACCCTATCCCACTAATATCTCCCACTAACATCTAATCTTTATTAAAATAATACATTATCTAATAATTATTCAAACACTATTTCTAAAAATCTCATCAAAATTAATCCAAAAAACAATTCAAATAATTTTGAATTATTATTTCCAACACTTCCTCTTAATTCAAAATTTTTCTTCCCTGTGATGTACTTGTCATCACCACCACCATTGTTGTTGATTACTTTCTTAACAATTTCTTCTAGGAGCACTTGTCCCCCTAATTTCTTCAAGGAGCACTTCTTTTCCTATTGACCAGTGATGTACTTCCCACCACCGTTGGAGCTCTTCTCTCCATTTTTCATCATGGTGCACATAATCACACTACAAGAAAAATGCCATCAGACAACACCCATCAGACAACGCTTGACCAAAAAAGTATTGCCCAGAAATTTTACACAACAGTTTTTTAAAAACCAGAAAACGGGTGTTGTGTGAATCCCTTTACTACAATAGGTTTAAAACTGTTGTCTAGCATATCGTATCAGACAACCGTTTTATGAGATAAGGTGTTGTTTAAATAAAAAGATTTCATCATTCCTACAATGCTTTAAAAACTATTGTCTAGGTAATCGACACAGACAAGCCTTTCTAAAGATATGTTGTGCAAATGAGGTAGTTTGTACAACAGTTTAATTTTGCATTGTCTGAAAGTAATGGAGACAACGTTGTGAAACACCGTTGTTGGAATGAGACAAGTGTTTTCTCAATGGATTAGTTAAGCTGGAATCAAACAACGTACTTCCATTGTGTTGTCTAAATATCACTTGACATACAAGTGTTTTTATTCTGTTGTATGTCACGACATCACACAAGCGTTTTGTTCATAAAAGCATTGTCACTTGTATTGGTGAGCTGGTATAATGAGAGACGTTCATTAAGAGGAGATGAGGTGGCACCATGTGATTGGTGAAAAAATATTCACTTGGATTGCTGAGTTGGTGTAATAAGAGCAGTTGATTGAAAGTATATTTAATATCAGCCATTAGATTAAAAAACGCTGCTACGCTTACACAACAGCTTTTGTTCAAATAAATGTTGTCAATGTTCATCTAAGACAACCTTTTTTCATAGAAAACCGTTGTCTGTAAGTCTGATTCTTGAAATTTCTGAAGCATTGCTTGTGATGAGGTGGCACCATGTGATTTGTGAAAAAACATTCACTTGGATTGTTGAGTTGGTGTAATTAGAGCCGTTGATTAAAAGTAGATTTAATATCAGCCGTAGGATTTAAAAAAGTTGATCATCTAAAACAACGGTTTTTTTTCAAAAAAACTGTTGTCACTATTTATTTCAGACAAGATTTTTTCATAGAAAACCGTTGGATGTTGCCTCGTACTAGATTTTTTTCCATACCCGATAAAAGAGATAATTTTTTAAAATTATTTTTTAGATGATCCAACCGTACGGATGTTAAGAAATACTTATTTTAGTCACATGAAAAAAGTATTAAAAAATTTCAAATTCATCTCGAATGTCAAGATTAGAAAAATCTGGTAAAAGCACTACTTCCCAACACGGGATTCGTTCCCGATGAACAAGATAAATTTTTTAAATGATTTTTTTGACGATCCAACCGTACGGATGTGAAGATATACTTATTTTAGTCACATGAAAAAAGTATTAAAAAATTTCAAATTCATCTCGAATGTCAGGTTTAGAAAAATCTGGTAAAAGCACTACTTCCCAACATGAAATTCTTTCCCGATGAACAAGATAATTTTTTTAAATGATTTTTTCAACGATCCAACCGTACGGATGTTAAGATATACTTATTTTAGTCACATGAAAAAAGTATTAAAAAATTTCAAATTCATCTCGAATGTCAGGATTAGAAAAATCTGGTAAAAGCACTTCTTCCCAACACGGGATTCGTTCCCGATGAACAAGATAAATTTTTTAAAAGATTTTTTCACACTTGTTTGTGATGAGGTTGCACCATGTGATTGGTGAAAAAACATTCACTTGGATTGCTGAGTTGGTGAAATAAGAGCAGTTGATTGAATGTATATTTAATATCAGCCATTAGATTAAAAAACGCTGCTACGCTTACACAACAGCTTTTGTTCAAATAAATGTTGTCAATGTTCATCTAAGAAAACCTTTTTTCATAAAAAACCGTTGTCTGTAAGTCTGATTCTTGAAATTTCTGAAGTGTTGCTTGTGATGAGGTGGCACCATGTGATTGGGGAAAAAACATTCACTTAGATTGTTGAGTTGGTGTAATTAGAGCCGTTGATTAAAAGTAGATTTAATATCAGCCGTAAGATTTTAAAAAGTTGATCATCTAAGACAACGGTTTTTATCAAAAACCCTGTTGTCACAATTTATTTCAAACAAGACTTTTTCATAAAAAACCGTTGGGTGTTGCCTTGTACTAGATTTTTTTCATACCTGATGAAAAAGATAAATTTTTTTAATGATTTTTTAGAGGATCCAACCGTACGGATGTTAAGAAATACTCATTTTAGTCACATGAAAAAAGTATTAAAAAATTTGAAATTCATCTCGAATGTCAGGATTAGAAAAATCTGGTAAAAGTACCCCTCCCGACAACGAGACTCGTTCCCGATTTACAGGATTAATTTTTTAAAATAATTTTTCGACGATCCAACCGTACGGATGTTAAGATATATCGATTTTAGTCATAAGAACAAATTATTAAAAAATTTGAAATTTATTTTGCATGCCAGGATTAGAAAAATCTGGTAAAAGTACCCCTCCCGACAACGACACTCGTTCCCGATTTACAGGATTAATTTTTTAAAATGATTTTTCGACGATCCAACCGTACGGATGTTAGGATATATCGATTTTAGTCATACGAAAAAATTATTAAAAAATTTGAAATTCATTTTGCATGCCAGGATTAGAAAAATCTGGTAAAAGTACCCCTCCCGACAACGAGACTCGTTCCCGATTTACAGGATTAATTTTTTAAAATGATTTTTCGACGATCCAACCGTACGGATGTTAGAATATATCGATTTTAGTCATAAGAAAAAATTATTAAAAAATTTGAAATTCATTTTGCATGCCAGGATTAGAAAAATCTGGTAAAATTACCCCTCCCGACAACGAGACTCGTTCCCGATTTACAAGATTAATTTTTTAAAATGATTTTTAGACGATCCAACCGTACGGATGTTAGGATATATCGATTTTAGTCATAAGAAAAAATTATTAAAAAATTTGAAATTAATTTTGCATGTCAGGATTAGAAAAATCTGGTAAAAGTACCCCTCCCGACAACGAGACTCGTTCCCGATTTACAGGATTAATTTTTTAAAATGATTTTTCGACGATCCAACCGTACGGATGTTAGGATATATCGATTTTAGTCATACGAAAAAATTATTAAAAAATTTGAAATTCATTTTGCATGCCAGGATTAGAAAAATCTGGTAAAAGTACCCCTCCCGACAACGAGACTCGTTCCCGATTTACAGGATTAATTTTTTAAAATGATTTTTCGACGATCCAACCGTACGGATGTTAGGATATATCGATTTTAGTCATACGAAAAAATTATTAAAAAAATTGAAATTCATTTTGCATGCCAGGATTAGAAAAATCTGGTAAAAGTACCCCTCTCGACAACGAGACTCGTTCCCGATTTACAGGATTAATTTTTTAAAATGATTTTTCGACGATCCAACCGTACGGATGTTAGGATATATCTATTTTAGTCATAAGAAAAAATTATTAAAAAATTTGAAATTCATTTTGCATGCCAGGATTAGAAAAATCTGGTAAAAGTACCCCTCTCGACAAAGAGACTCGTTCCCGATTTACAGGATTAATTTTTTAAAATGATTTTTCGACGATCCAACCGTACGGATGTTAGGATATATCGATTTTAGTCATACGAAAAAATTATTAAAAAAATTGAAATTCATTTTGCATGCCAAGATTAGAAAAATCTGGTAAAAGTACCCCTCCCGACAACGAGACTCGTTCCCGATTTACAGGATTAATTTTTTAAAATGATTTTTCGACGATCCAACCGTACGGATGTTAAGAAATACTCATTTTAGTCTCATGAAAAAAGTATTAAAAAATTTGAAATTCATCTCGAATGTCAGGATTAGAAAAATCTGGTAAAAGTACCCCTCCCAACAACGAGACTCGTTCCCGATTTACAGGATTAATTTTTTATAATAATTTTTCGACGATCCAACCGTACGGATGTTAGGATATATTGATTTTAGTCATACGAAAAAATTATTAAAAAATTTGAAATTCATTTTGCATGCCAGGATTAGAAAAATCTGGTAAAAGTACCCCTCCCAACAACGAGACTCGTTCCCGATTTACAGGATTAATTTTTTAAAATGATTTTTCGAAGATCCAACCGTACGGATGTTAGGATATATCGATTTTAGTCATACGAAAAAATTATTAAATTCATCTTGAATGACGCAAATAGAAAAATCTGGTAAAATCACTACTTCCAAACACAAGATTCGTTCCCGACTACCAATATAATTTTTTTGTATAATTTTTTCAACGATCCAACCGTGTGAATGTTAAGATATATTGATTGAAGTCATATACACAAATTATCAAATATAAATATATGAATATATATATGTGTAAAATAATTTTTAATATTTAATTTACTTAAATTTTAATAAAAATTCTATTGAAATATAAGCTGTATAAGGGCAAAACATGTGAAAATTGAAGCGGCAAATGGACCGCTCTTTCCCATTTTTCCCCAAATGACACCCCGCCTTAACAAATAGTGCAGTCTAATTGCTTCACAGATCTGAATGTCTCTCTCTCATCTCTCTCTTCCTTTCTCTCTCCCCCGCTCTTCTCCCTGTCTACTCTCCTGGTTATGCAAAATTTATACATACATAAATGTTTATTTTGATTTTAGCCTTTTTTGATTGATTTGTATGTTCATTTTCCCCTAATCTTCCCAATTCTAGGGCTCAAACTCAAAATTTTCTCCATTAAAATCAATGGCATCTTCACTCTCAAGAACTCTATTTTGTTCTCTTTTCTCAATATCTCGTACAAAACTATCTCATATTACTACTACAAATCTCTCCTCTCTCTCGTATTGCACTGACTCGTCGAGAAACATGTCCGATTTAGAAATGGAAAATGTACCTGATTCGCCACTTGACTCAGTAGTTGACTCAGTAACTGACAGTTCCCAAGGTGGAAGGCTCTCAGAGACCTGCTTCTGTTGAGTACTCGATCGAAAAGGGCCTCGATTACGACATTTATAAGATCTAAATTCTTCTATTTAGGGGGCAATTGATCTTCTATTGGCCGTATACAAGAGGAAATTTAAGTTTTTAGGGGGTTATTTGACCTATGGATATAAGGTATGCATACTGTCTTGAGCTGAATTCATTGTTTTCTTAACATTGTCTTGAACTGAATTCATTCTTTTCATTAACTGAAATGGCTTCTTATCTTTTTGTTGATAAAAATTATGCGAGACTTATTTTTAATTACCTAGCAGGACTTCTCACCTTAGACCTGTCAGTAGATTACTAGAGAGTAGGATGAATTTTAACTTGGTTAATAAAACTGATAATTACATTTCAGTATAAGCTTGTATTAGAAGAATCTCATTCCCATTGAACGGGTTTAAATCTCATGATTCGATTGCTAGCTAAATGAAAGGTTTGTATGACTAGTTCTTGGCCCTTAGACAAATTGGATATGCTCTTGTGCCGATGATTGTTAGATGAGTGATGCTGGGTGTTGACCAACTTGTAATCCTCCACATGCTCGATATTCCACCAGCTGCCGAGGCATTGAATGGAGTGAAAATATAGTTGGTGGATGTTGTGTTTCCTCTTTTGAAGAGTTAGTTCTTACACTCTTTGGTTGTAAGTTGTAACTTATAAATGAAAAAGAAATAATTAGAACATCGGTATAACTTTTTATTTAATACCTTTCTGTATTATAACTTGTAACAGGTGTTGTTGCAACAACTGATGTTCTCGAGGCATGCACTGGAGTTAACTGTGCAGTAATGGTTGGTGGATTCCCTATAGGGTCTTTGCAGAGTAAATCAAAATCTTTTGCCGGGCACCCGCTCAAATCAACATGTGAGTTTCCATTCAAATCGAATTGAGTACTCTCCTCAATTCATTATATATGAGCTTGCTTAATTATGTCTGTTTATATAAGTAAATGTTTTGACATTCACTGGCTTGAATTTTGTAATTTTTCATGTACATATTAAATTTTAAAAATTGATTATGTGTACTGGTGTTAATTTGGAAGCTCATGTTCAATTTTTAAAATAGGCTATATATTGGTGTGGTGTGGTCAGAGTCTTATTTCAATGTTGTCTCATGGTGGTCTAGGGAGAGGACTACAGTTGTGGACCATTGTCCTTATTTGTAATATTCATATATTCATTTAAAATTTTACATCAACTTTTTGTGTGCCTTGTAGTGATGATTTTGTTTAGTGAGATATGAATATAGTGAATTCTAAATTATTATACTTTTGCAAGTGTTGAAATTCAGAACTCATGATTCGTTGAGTTATACGATAAGATCCATGTATGATAACAATATATTTAATGTTCCTATATTGGAAAAGATGCTGAAACTAAGGTGTTCTGCTTAGTAATCTTTTAGTTTGATTCATACATCATTAAACATGCTGAAACTAAGGTGTTCTGCTTACTAATCGTTTAGTTTGCATATTTGCGAGATTTAATACTTGATATCACTTTTTAACGTGTTGCCTTGATATCATCACTATCTTTTTTAGCCAAAATTAAGGGCTGTTATTTCGAATAATATTATTCTGCTGGATATACAATCGTTTGAAATGCCCATTCTGTAAAAATTTTGTCTTAGAATGCTAACCCAAACTTATATCTAATGAAAATGACTACTTTTTGCAATACTATTTTCAATTACTTATAATTGATAACTTTGTGATTTGTCATGTGCCTACATTTTTGCATCTTTAGATCAATGATGACTATTATTATGTTGATTATTAGCTAATATTGTGTGACGCCAAAAACATGTATTTTATGTTGTCAGCAAGTGAGGTGGAGGAATGGTTTTAGAACCATGCATCTTTTCATCAGGAGCAGGATTTTGTTCTCTAGTTAGAGAAAATGAGGCCATGTGCCTAAGCACTATACATTGTTTTGTTTGAAACTCATAGCCACGTAAGCGACAATATATATCATGTCATGTACTTGACAGTTTTATAACCTTTTAGTTAAAAAGTTTTTCATACAATATATTTATCATCTATGTTCAGCTTCTATGGGTCATGTTATGATTTCTATTCTACAAGAAGCTATAGGTAGCTGCCCTTATTCTGTATTTGAAATCACCCTGGGTTTTCTTCTCAAAGATACTGCTTATGACGTTGTTGCGTACTAATACTTGTTCTTTTTGTTCCTTAATCATTTTTACGTGTTTTCAATGATTGTTTGGTTAGAGCCAGTTGTGCTGACATTTGAATTTTTGTCACAGTGAATAATCAGTGTTATGCCGAGAAACAAGCTATCGACAAAGTGAGTTTTGACCTTCTGGACTTCCAAGTGAATCAAGTTTGGGAAGTTAGTGCACACCAGAAACACCAGCCATTGCATAAGAAAATTTAAAGTCATTACAAATGGTAAAACTTGAAATGGACTTAACATCATCTATGCTACAAGTTTGTGATACCATGAAAGGCAAGGAGGAAAGGAGAGGCTCAATTGGGAATAAGGGGCAGGTTGATGGATTGTTATTTTTTGAAATTTTTGTAGCATGTTCATTCTATAGTGTAGCTTATTTTTATTTGGATATGGAAAATTATTCTTTTGGCTACATGTAGAACTTTTGATTGGATATGCAAAGCCAATGAGGGCATTCATCAAAATACTTGTTATATTTTTTATGAGACAATACTTTCAATATCCAAGTTTCATAAAAAGCATTGTATTTTTTAGAACTAAAACAATATTTCTAATAACAAAAATCAGTGTCTAAAAAAAATTAAAAACATTGTATGCAAGGTACTCGAACCACACGTTGGGAAAGGATAACCGTTGTATGTAGTAGTTCAAGCCATACATTTAGAAAGAAAAAAAACTGTTGTCTGTAGACCATGGTTACAAGAGTTTTCTTAGCTCATTTTTGTTGTGTATTTGGGTACACAACAACGTTTATATGACACAAAATGTTGTATTTCTTATTTTAATGTCATACTATTAGTGATAATATACACTAGTGTTTCCTGACTTTGGGAAAACACTTGAGTAATGTTACTTGTTGCAACGAAAACTACGCAAAAATGTTATCTTTTCTGGATATAATACAATGGGCTTAATGACATGGTCGTTGTCTATGTAGACTCACACAACAGTTTTTTCCCGTTGTCTGATCCATGTAAGAGACGGCGGCTCAATAGTCAACGGTTTTTCAGGGTATCAGATAACGGGCAAAAACCGTTGTGTGAGCCGGTTTTCCTTGTAGTGTCACCAATAACTCAAAACAAAAATGTATTTTTTTACGCACACATTCTTCATGAATCTCTAGCAGAACTATCATCTGTTGTCTTCTAATTCTTCATTTATTCGCAGCAATTTTTGACGCCCAGTTACTCAATCGAACATAGCTCGGATACCATGTTAGATTTTTATAAATAAATGATAACCGATAAAAGTATTCTAAAAGAGTAAACTAAAAACAAAACTAAATTTTATTATTAGATTCCATATAATAAAATACTACACATTTAACAAAAACACCTAACAAATAGCTAATCTTATCCCACTAACATCTCCCACTAACATCTAATCTAGAATTTCAAATAATACATTATCTAATAATTATTCAAACACTATCTCTAAAAACCTCATCAAAATTAATCCAAAAAACAATTCAAATAATTTTGAATTATTATTTCCAACAAATACTTCCCGAGGACACCAGAGCTCTTCTTGGTCCGTAATAAGAGTATTTTACACATACACACATCTATAAAAACACAAGGTTGTTGAGAGTTTGAGAGGGTATCCTTCAACATGAGATGATATCCAGATTCTTGTCTCCTGCTTCTTCTCATCTGTTCATCTAGCTAGAGGTTGTGTTCATCTTCTACTTGAATAGTTACAGCTTTATTTGTTTGTTTGTTGTTGTGCAAGTACATATATACTATAGATGTGTGTTAAATAATTGTAAAGTACGGATTAGGTTACACAAGTCGCTTTCTTGATGATTTGTTGTATATTGATTAGTAGTTTAATTAGTACTGTTTGATTGCTAATTAATTAACCAAATCTTTGCCCTTATTCAGATGCTTTATGTTGCTTGTTTGTACGCACTTGTGTGAAGAAGAAAGATTTTTGATGTAGTTCCCACCAACACAACACAACACACCTCTCTTTATCTTGTTTCCTTAATATCATACATACCCCCAAACCTTGTAAACCCTATATCTTGCTTTTCCTACGCTTTCGTGCTGCGTCAGTTAACTCGACATACATAGCTCGACATATATACATATTTCTCTTTATTTGAAGATAAGGATGAAAGGAGAACATAGAGATGATGTTCATGAAAAGAATAGGAACCAGATTTATAATTATGAGATGATGGTCTTTTACACGGTGGGCCAGAAGTTCATTCAGTAAAAGGATATCGTGAGTAGCAGGCCCGGCCCAGAAGATGAGCCTACACATAATGAGAGCTGATGCAATTTGTCGCGCCGAAATAGTAAGGGGATGCAAACTGCAGTTATCTAAAATTTAGGTAAAAAAATGTATTTTGGCCAAAGTAGGGGGATGCATTTCGCAAATAACTATAATTTTTTTACCCAATAAACTTGGTTGGAGTATGCTTTTTTGATCCCAATAGCTAAAAGGAACTGCCACATTGGATTTAGCTACCAAGTATGTATGGGTTGGGGATGCTCTAATATTCCTTCTTTTTCTGGTATTCTCTGGGCCCTTACAGCTGGCTGGTTACTAGATGAAGAGATTTTATTGGTTGGAAGTTTTGATGTGAGGCCCGGGTTGCCTGTGTTCGCTGGTTAAATCGCTATTTCCTCAATCCCGTCAAATTCTATACATTACTTTTTAACACGCTTTGTAATGTTTGTTTAAAACATAGGTCCCTAATATTTTTAATGAGAGCTGATGCATGTCTAGTGAACAAGCTACTGTATTGGGCCACATTATAAGATGGGCATTTTAGTTCTAGCAACTTTTGATGATAAAGATTTTCCTGACAAATATCACCTTCCTGCTGCTGTTTGTTTTATCTAATAAATTTTTTGGAAAGTTAATTTAAATTATAAATAATTTATTAAATTTTGAAAATTGCTAAAATCTTCAAAACGGTTTTAAAATCTTCCTTGTGTAAAATGCATACTTAGTAAATTACCTTGATAATAAAATAGGACTGCTCTTAAATTTAATGTATTCAGATTTTGTTGGATTTCAAATAAAGATGATCGTGGTTCAATTTGAAAACGGATTCGGGTCCTTGCACTGTTTTTAAATTTAATATATTCAGATTTTGTTGGATTTCAAATAAAGATGATCGCGGTTCAATTTGAAAACGGATTCGGGTCCTTGCACTGTTCTTAAATTTAATGTATTCAGATTTTGTTGGATTTCAAATAAAGATGATCTGGTTCAATTTGAAAACGGATTCGAGTCTTTGCACTGTTTTTAAATTTAATGTATTCAGATTTTGTTGAATTTCAAATAAAGATGATCGCGGTTCAATTTGAAAACGGATTCGGGTCCTTACACTGCTCTTAAATTTAATATATTCAGATTTTGTTGGATTTCAAATAAAGATGATCGTGTTTCAATTTGATTCGAATTGAGGGTGAAAGTTGAATTATACCCAAGACTTGCGGTACCGTTTTAGATGATTCTATTTCACGTATTAATCAATTTGTGTCTAGTGACAATTTCGATGGAGTTCAAGTGGGGAGTAACATGTATCGAATAATATAACATATTATAAAATGTACGCGACTGGATTTGATAACGGGTTGATTTAAGATAAAATCAGAACCAAACTACAAACTCGATTTACTAAATTAGGTGAAACGGAATTCCGAATCTCGTTTCGATTTCGATTTACATGCATCAGATTAAAATCGAACTCTTTTTTATGGTTCTGCCGTTCAATCCAAATCATGATCAACCTGAATTTCATATATAATTTCAAATTTTAAAACCACGCCTAAATTAGGAAAGATTATTTTAATTTAGACCCAATTTTACTTAAACTCTACAAATCCTGCATGAACTTTATAAATTTATTTTTTTATATAATCTAAATTAGCTTCAGTTTAAAATGAATGAATAATTAATAATTATTAACTAAATTTCATTTACTTTAATACATCTTAGAAAATGTTATCAACTGTGGGTGAAAAACCAAAATACCCACCATTTGGGAAAAAAATGTCCAAAATGTCAATTGACGGTACTGTGCGCCCAAAATATCCGTTGAAATACCCGTTGAATACGCATGTTGAACATGCGTATTCTTTATAAACAACATGCGTATTCTTTATAAATCAAAAAGTGAATACACATGTTGAACATGCGTATTATTTATAAAAATTTGAAATGATGGGTACGCATCCCCAAAATGCGTATTTCGGGGATATTTTGGGCGGTGCGCGTGCATCTGGCATTTTGGGTAGTTGAAGGTGAAAAATTGTGTATTCTGGGCATTCTTTCATCAACTGTTAAGTCATGTTATTCAACTTTTATATATTCTTTCTTGGTCATTCTAGGATAAATAAACATCTAATGATGATTACATCATTTAAGTAATCGACTAGTATACAAACATGTGCCACATCTTCAACTTTTTTAATATAAAAGCGTATGTGGTGTACTCGTAAGTATACAATAAATAAATTTTTTTATTATTTTGATTTATTTTGATGGATCAAACAGGGGCGTAGTCAGAAAATCAAGTCAGGGGTCGAAAAAAATTTAACGACAAATAAAATTTTAAAATTTTAATTAACATTATCTTTCAAATACAATATTTTCAATTTAGATGTAAGATAAATATAATTAATGATTTATCTCTTATCCGATATGTTTAACCTCTTTTGTTGAACTTAAAAGATAAATGCATGCACCCTTTTACAAATTATATTATTAAATGGGGTCAAGAATAAAATTTAAGGGGGTTAAAAATATTAAGCAGGTCAAAAATATTATTTTTAAGAACAAGTATAAAATATTTAAATATTATATAATAGAAAAAAGAAGACGTGCAAGTGACCCTCTACTCTCAAGGTAGCTAGGCCCCTGTGGACCAATACTTCTTAATAATAATAGACATCTGTATTAACAATAACTACACCAATCAAAATTCAAAACACTCCAAAACTTATAAATTTTATAAAAATCCAATATTACAAGTGTACACACATTATACAAAACCTACATAGGGGAACGAGTAGGTGGCTTCACTTTATCACAAAAAGTAATAATTTTATAAACCTAAGAGAGCTGCCTGCTTCATCAGTTACAAAACCTAAACTGCATGCATGTTCGACGCGTGTCGCTCTACAACGCCATCACAAACTTTGCTACCCAACCCACCTCGGGGGTATAAATTAATATCGCATTTTCATCTCCACAACAAAGTCAAATTACGAAGTTTATATTATCCTTGACCACCATCCAACGGCTGATCTTGCTTTTCTGAGTCTGTAACAAACAACATTCTCACCGTTAGATCAGAGTCATCATCAGAGTCTCAACAGAAACCCTAATATTCCTTCTTTCTCTAGAATTATCTGGGCCCGCACAGCTGGCTGGTTACTAGATGGAGAGATTTTATTGGTTGGAAGCTTTGATGTGGGCCCTGGTTGCATGTGTTTGCTAGCTAAACAGCTAATGAAGGCATGTGTACACTGCAATTTAAGCTTATGTATGAGTCTTGTAATTGTGAGTCTATCAATGGAGTCGAGGAGGCAGTCTGATGTGTCTGCATGGGACGAAACCTTCATTCCGAAGTAATTGCAAAAACTGTACTACATATTATAGGGATGAAATTCCCTTATTTGCCCATGTACTATGTCCGTACTTTTAGCCATATACCTTATTGGGAATTGTTCATGAACCGGTTACAATGAAACCAGTACCAGTGGAGAATGCCCCTCAATCGTATAATATTTTTCGCTATGATTGATAAAGACAAATACAATACTAATATCAATAATAAATATTTATATTAAATAAATGGGATAGGAGGACTCGAACCTGAGTACCTCCCTAAATCGAGTTCTCCTAAATCGAGTTCT